>NC_057871.1:32441175-32668675 GCF_019740435.1 Gambusia affinis | reverse complement strand
AGCCCCAAACGTTAGCCCCAAACGTTAGCCCCAAACGTTAGCTCCCAAACGCCTCAAACGTTAGCCCTAAACGTTAGCTCCCAAACGTTAGCCCTAAACGTTAGCTCAAACGTTAGCCCCAAACGTTAGCCCTAAACGCTTAGCTCTAAACGTTAGCTCCTAAACGTTAGCCCCAAACGTTAGCCCTAAACGCTTAGCCCCAAACGTTAGCCCCAAACGTTAGCCCCAAACGTTACCCCTAAACGTTAGCCCTAAACGTTAGCCCTAAACGTTAGCCCTAAACGTTAGCCCTAAACGTTAGCCCTAAACGTTAGCCCTAAACGTTAGCCCTAAACGTTAGCCCTAAACGTTAGCCCTAAACGTTAGACAAAATCGTAAGCCCTAAACGTTAGCCCAAAAAGTTAGCTCCCAAACGCTTAGCCCCAAACGTTAGCCCTAAACGTTATCCCTAAACGTAAGCCCTCATCGTTAGCCCTAAACGTTAGCCCTCAACGTTAGCCCTCAACGTTAGCCCTAAACGTTAGCCCTAAACGTTAGCCCTAAACGTTAGCCCTAAACGTTAGCCCTAAACGTTAGCCCTAAACGTTAGCCCTAAACGTTAGCCCCAAACGTTAGCCCCAAACGTTAGCTCAAACGTTAGCTCCTAAACGTTAGCCCCAAACGTTAGCTCCCAAACGTTAGCCCCAAACGTTAGCCTCCCAAACGTTAGCCCCAAACGTTAGCCTCCTAAACGTTAGCCCCAAACGCTAGCCCCAAACGTTAGCCCCAAACGTTAGCCCCAAACGTTAGCCCCAAACGTTAGCTCCTAAACGTTAGCCCCAAACGCGTCTCTAGCCCCAAACGTTAGCCCCCAACGTTAGCCCCAACCGTTAGCCCCAAACGTTAGCCCCAAACGTTAGCCCCAAACGTTAGCCCCAAACGTTAGCCCCAAACGTTAGCCCCAAACGTTAGCCCCAAACGTTAGCCCCAAACGTTAGCCCCAAACGTTAGCCCTAAACGTTAGCCCTAAACGTTAGCCCTAAACGTTAGCCCTAAACGTTAGCCCTAAAAGTTAGCCCTAAACGTTAGCCCTAATCGTTAGACATAAACGTTAGCCGTAAAGGGTAGCCCTAAACGTTAGCCCTAAACGTTAGCCCCAAACGCTTAGCCCTAAACGTTAGCCCCAAACGTTAGCTCCCAAACGTTAGCTCCTAAACGTTAGCCCCAAACGTTAGCTCCCAAACGTTAGCCCTAAACGTTAGCTCCCAAACGTTAGCCCTAAACGTTAGCCCCAAACGTTAGCCCCAAACGCTTAGCCCCAAACGTTAGCCCCAAACGTTAGCCCTAAACGTTAGCCCCTAAACGTTAGCCCCAAACGTTAGCCCCCCTAAACGCTAGCTCCCAAACGTTAGCCCCAAACGTTAGCCCCAAACGTTAGCCCCAAACGTTAGCCCCAAACGTTAGCCCCAAACGTTAGCCCCAAACGTTAGCCCCAAACGTTAGCCCCAAACGTTAGCCCCAAACGTTAGCCCCAAACGTTAGCCCTAAACGTTAGCCCTAAACGTTAGCCCTAAACGTTAGCCCTAAACGTTAGCCCTAAACGTTAGCCCTAAACGCTTAGCTCCTAAACGTTAGCTCCCTAAACGTTAGCCCCAAACGTTAGCCCTAAACGTTAGCCCCAAACGTTAGCTCAAACGCTAGCTCCTAAACGTTAGCTCAAACGTTAGCCCCAAACGTTAGCTCCTAAACGTTAGCCCCAAACGTTAGCCCCAAACGTTAGCTCAAACGTTAGCTCCCAAACGTTAGCCCCAAACGTTAGCCCCAAACGTTAGCTCCCAATAAACGTTAGCCCCAAACGTTAGCCCTAAACGTTAGCTCCCAAACGTTAGCCCCAAACGTTAGCCCCAAACGTTAGCTCTAAACGTTAGCCCCAAACGTTAGCCCTAAACGCTAGCCCCAAACGTTAGCCCCAAACGTTAGCTCCTAAACGTTAGCTCCTAAACGTTAGCTCCCAAACGTTAGCCCCAAACGTTAGCCCCAAACGTTAGCTCCCAAACGTTAGCTCCCAAACGTTAGCTCAAACGTTAGCTCCTAAACGTTAGCCCCAAACGTTAGCCCCAAACGTTAGCCCTAAACGTTAGCTCCTAAACGTTAGCCCCAAACGTTAGCCCCAAACGTTAGCCCTAAACGTTAGCCCCAAACGTTAGCCCCAAACGTTAGCCCTAAACGTTAGCCCCAAACGTTAGCCCCTAAACGTTAGCTCCTAAACGTTAGCTCCCAAACGTTAGCTCTAAACGTTAGCCCCAAACGTTAGCCCTAAACGTTAGCCCCAAACGTTAGCCCCAAACGTTAGCCCTAAACGTTAGCCCCTAAACGTTAGCCCCAAACGCTAGGCCCCAAACGTTACCCCCTAAACATTGATTAGCCCATTTACTATTACATTTAGTAAACGTTAGTCTAAACGTTAGCAAACGTTACCCCTCTTCAAAACGTTAGAAATAAAGCTTGTTTCTAATTATAGCCTTTAATTTATGGTATCTATCTTAGAGTATATAAAAATTTACTGATTTGATTAATTTGTAATTCATTATATATTTATAAAGTTTGATGAATCTACATCTAAAAAATGGAAACAACATTATTAATTAGCAAAATTTGACAATGAAATTAGCTATTGAGCTATGTTAATGCAAGGGCAGAGTCACAAAATGGTCATTAAATATAAAATTTACTAAGTATTGTAAATATTTACTTAGATGGTAAATTATAAATGAGTTGCTACTAAAAATGGAAATTGAACTAATTACAGATTTTATGAGCAAGACATCAGAAAAAATTATTTGCAAGGTGTACTAGTTACACTGAATTGTTGCAAATTGTTTACACATAATGAGCATGATCCATAAATGTTGAAATAGATTTGTCTCAATTACTGTTTATTAACTGTTTGAATAAGAAATGGAAACTTGATACGTTAAGGAAATTAGCTACAATGTATTGGCAGTATATACTACACTGTGCAGCACCAAGAATTGCACTCAGAAATTGCAATGTGAAGCTGCAAATTGTCTTGAGCTTGATTGCAAAATCTGAATTTTTACATGATGCAGGAATCTCAGAGGAATAAAGAACAGTGAAGCACTGAAAAATTCAGTTCCTTTTGCAGTGGAAAGGCTAATGCCATATGCAAAGGACCGAAAACTTGAGTGTAATGTGGTGCAGAGTAAAAGAACATCAGAAATGAGTCCTAGAGTCATTTAGTGCTGTTATAGAGAACCTGGGAAGGTTGCATTGGTTGCAAAGTTGTTTACACAAGTAACTGAGCATGATCCCAGGAGAAAAATAAGTAAGATTGGATTTGGTCTCAAATTAATGCTGCAGTTGTAAATACACTGACATAGCTAATTGCAGGGAATTGCAAGTAGATCTCAATTTTATAAAGTAAAATCAATGGGCCACAGTGGAAACAGTCTCAACTAGCTGTTTTTAAACTCAGAAATAATGCTAATGTGAACAGAGAGCATTAATTGCTTGGGAGCTAATGATTGCAAAAATCTGAGGATTTAATAATGCATGCCATACAAGAGCTCAGATCTCAGGAGGTTACAGCTGTTTAGCAGAACTTTAAGCTGAAGATTTCCTGAAAACATTCATTCCTTTTGCAGTTAGAAATGGTGGAGCTATAGAATGAATAGAAAACCAGTTGGTGTGCATGTTGCTGTTGTGTGTGTGTGTAAGGCTATTCCTCATAGAAGACTGGACTGCATTTAAGACTCCTGAGTCCTAGAGTCACCTTTCCCACGTGCTGTTCCTATAGGCGGAACCTGGGAAGGCTGATACGTACCGGGCCCCTGGTTTCAAAAACACGCTATCCGTTAACACCGCAAGGTGGAACTAGCATGCCCAGGAAGCAGAAGCGTTCTCCGTTGATTCTTTATTGGTCTGGTCTGCGTTGAATGCTGACACAGTCTGTAAATACACTTACTCACCTTAGCTAACCTGTGCAGAGTGAATTGCACACCAGTAGATCTCCACCAGGTTGTCTCCACAGGCCCCCGTACCCTAGTGCCCACCAGAAGAAGGAGCAAAAGCAGCCATAGCAAGATGTCACTAATTAGCAATCCTCCCAAGGAAGTAGAATCTGAACCAGCCACAACAAGCTGCTGCCTTCCAGGTCTCCAGATACCTGCTGGGATTCAAACCATCAATGAGAGCCAAGAGCCATTCTAGTGCCATCATACACCGCAAGACCTCTAGAATGCTCAGAGTATATGTGGAACAAAAAGAATGCATGACCACAATAACAAAGTGAGAAGACTTACCCAAAGCTGCCACCAGGATGTGTCCTCTGTGATTAAGCTTGCATCAGGCAGCAGTTCAACAATGAACACCACATTCTGACTCTTGGTGCTGATTTTCTACATGTTTCCAAGCTCATTCTAAGCCATTTAGATTTACAGAGGAGCTCATGCTACTCATAACAGTATATAGTTTGTTAGAGTTTGCAGCAAAAAAAGCTGAACTACAAGCTAAAATATGAAGTCCCACCTGAGAATGCATTCTGGGTAATGCTGACGGACATCTTAAAGTGCATTTCTGATGTTCAGAACTGCGTTAACACACATTTCTGGCTCCTAGCAGGAGGTCAGATATGAGATTAGAAGCTGAGCTGTGATTTGAAGACAAAACAAGTGAAATAAAACATGGTTAAAAGAGCGAAAACTTAAAACCAAATTCCAGCCTTCAGAGCAGCATTAGGATAAAACTCCTTCATTCAACAGATTCTCAGAGATGACATTTTAAAACTGAGCTGTGATGTATGTAAAAAAAATGGAGCTAAAAAAACAAATGAAAATTGACTTATTGTGGCTGACAGAGATACATGTGCACTGAGTGTCTGTCATAACCCTTTGTATTATTTCAAGTATTTGGGTAACATTTGAATATTCAGAGGAGGTGCTTCATCATTCCTTAGACACCCTAAGCAACCACAGTGCTTTCATCAAATTAAAGTTATACACCAGCGTTACTGCAGTGGATTTCTTGGAAACCACAACCTTTAAAGATCCAAATTTCAATCTGTAGAGACTCAGACAGACAAAAGGGTAACCATTAGAAATGTTTAATAACAGTATGATTTAAATCTTTGGTGCTCGGGCCCCGGCTAAGGACATTGATCATCGCAAACTTTGCAATGGGCTTGGATGAGCATTCCGTATGCTGAGAGGAACGTCATCCCCGGGACCCGGCACTAGTGGTGGAGGCGATGAAGGATGTGGCCTGATGCTGAGTGAATGGAGGTGAAGGGGTGGAGGTGGGTTGAGCTCTGCTGGAAAGCACGCGACGCCATGGATGGCGGTCCTTATCAGCTGGGGCTTGGACGGTGATTGGACGTGACAAGTCTTGGTCCGGCGTTGAGCGATCAACGGTGATGAGCCGGAAGTTCCGGCAGGATGATGCAGGTGGGGCTAAAAGACTCTTCCAGATTGAATTTGCGCCTATAGGCTTCATTTCAGCAATACACACCAAATGGAGATCAAAATCTATTTCAAACTGATATGCACAAATTATTGAAATCAAGCTTTGATCTAAAGCACACATTGATTAGTAAAATGACAATTATTGCAGTTTAAAAGAATTTGGACAGAAGAATCTGATTTTTATGAAACAGTTAGGGCGCTTTTTGCTACTTTTTCCACCACAGGGTGCCACAGGTCCACCTTAAGGAACTGCTTGAAGTGTTTTTTCTGAAACCAAACCGACTGATGAAGCCGTGGCATTTCTTTTATCACTTGATAATATTGATTTGATTAAAGTGTCTCAGAGAGAACTTCCTGGTCCTGTTAGTGGGAGGCTGAAGAACAGGAAGATCATAGCTGCTTTCAGGAGGAACAAAAACCTCAAAGACCATCTGTGTGCATGCAAAGGTCAAATAAAACCAAGAGCCTAGTACTATTGGTCATGGGCAATTTCTTAGGTACCAGAAATGGTTGCTGAGCACTTTAACACAAGTTGTGCATCATGTCCCTGTAACGGGTGGTCCAGAAACACAAAATGGTGTTTATTTAATAATATGTTAGATCTGCCAAGTAAGGTTTGAGGGTGACACAGCAAATACTTTGCTGGCCATACTCACTTTGCACACACAGAATGTCTTGCACAAAAAGGTGAGGAAACCACATATTTTACTTACTCAACATTTTATTGTACATAGTTGGGACTCCAGAAGAGTAATGGTTCTGGAGCACAATCCTTCCTGGACCATGTGTCACAGAAAGAGGGTTGCTAAAACTTTGATGACCAGACTTGGGACTAAATCACCCCTGGGATTGTTGAATGATGGGTGGATTTTGGAATTTGGGGGCTGATGGCTGTAGGCCCTGTGCATAAAATTTCTTAATTTTGGTTTAACCCTAACATAGGAATCAAATGGTTTTCAATGCTCTTCCTACAGCCTGTATACCAAAACCAAATAAAACTGCCCAGGAAAGAAACACATAACTGTGTATCAGATCCCAGCCATTTCTGTCCAAATCACAGAAATGCCTCTTTGTGTTCCATTACCAAAATATAGTTGGTGATTTGCAGGGCAAATTTTACTTTACAAATTACTGAGATGACCTATTCAAATGAGATTAATAACATAGACAGTCTCTGCAATAATAATAATCTCTGGACGATTGCAGCTTGCCATGGCAATGCATAGGGTTAGGGTAGCGACTGACTTGTGAAACTGGCATTCAGAACTACCTGCTGTTTTGAGCATTATATAACTGATTTAACCCTACTGTTTTCCTCATTTTCTGTATACACCCTGTGTCCTTCCAGGTCAAAATGACCAATCTTCACTAAACCCCCAATATAAGCAGCTTAATTGAATTTTAAATGCCAAATTTCATCTTGTATATTGTACTTCACCACAAAATGTGTGAATACTTGAGTTTTCCCTCTCCACTTGAATTTCTATAGCTTAAAAAAAAAAATGTACTAAAAGGAGTTTCGAATGCATTTTTATTCATCTCAATGACTCATTTTCCTTTACTTTTCTCCAGTGAACAATTTAAGAGAATGTACAATATATTTTCTTCTGAGAGTTTGTGACTATCAGATGTAGTTTAACGCTTCAGATCGAAATTATTATGAGACTTCCTGAACTTCCCACATGATTAGTGAAAGAACAAATCTAAACACAAATGGACAGAAACTAGTTTCAGAAAGTGTAGGAGTTAAACAAAATGTCACACATTTGATTTTTTTCTCTCTTTGGAATATCCATGCTGTTCTCTCAGACTACAGATTATTGGCAATGAAAGATGAAATACGTCCGTATGATTTTTTTTACAAGCAGATTTTTAATGCAGACCTTGGAAATTATGGAGTAGTATAAATTGCTTTGTGATGTTTCATTCATAGATATGATGATGACAGTGAAAGGTGTTCTGCAGCTCAAGCACATGTTTGGATATATTTGATACAATATTTCTGTTTATAAAGAATTGCATTGGAGCAAACAGATTAAAATCATAATAACCTAATAATGAGAAAAAAGATGTCACACTTTGTTCCTTTTATTTCTGTTTATACAGAAACCGTCACTAGATGGCAGCACACGTCTATGTAAATCCTTTAAAGTTTCTCTGCTGTTTTACTGAGGAAACCAATCAGTGAACATTTAGTTTGTTCCTCCTCTAAACTCATCTATGATGATGAGAAAGTAAAACTGATGCAGCTCTTTTCCTGCGATGCCTATTCATTACTTCTCACATCCCCATTTAAAGCTGCAGAGGTTTCAACATGGAGGTGGTCTCTAATCACTTTGATCACTGTTTCCATTAAATTAATTCAAGTTAATTGATTACATGGTAAGTGGCAGATTCTTTTCCTTTGTCTCCCTAATTTCAACAAATAAGAGTCAGAGGCCGGCGGCTCCCATCAGCTGGGTCCGTTTCTACCGAAACCAAGAAAGGACAGCGCCTGGAGCATTTAGTGTCCTTTATTTGCCATTTACATAGGAGGATAATCATTATTTTTTTGTCTCTGTTGAGAACTGGAGTTTTGGTTTTCTCTGTGAGATTTCTCTCTTTACCTGCTGCTCCCACCATCCTCCACCAGATGGTGACAAAAGGCTGTACACCTTGGAGGGCGTCGCCCCTGACTCTGTCGGCACACCTGGGATTCATCACTCATCATGCAGGAGTATATGAGATGCAGACTGCCAGCACTTCAGCACCTGAGTGTTTGCCAGTAATGGTACTCTGACACCCTTGTAGATAGCTCTCTGTGTTTTCCCTAGATGTACTTCTAGTAATCGACTCTTGTTGCCTCTCTCTCTCTCAGGTGTTTCCTCGTGACGCCTTGGAAGTTTCCTGGTGAAGCCCTAGTCCTGGCATTTTGGATTTTGTCCCTCGTGACGCCGTGGGTTATTACCACCTGAGTCCCTTCTTTGCCTCTGCAAATTAACCATAAACCGTTCCTGGATTTCCCAGCTGCCAGTCGCCTCACTCCTGTTTTCCTATATGCCTGAACTTACCTGTGCGCCCTCAACTGCAGCCTCCATGTCATCAACCAAGAACTCCAGAGATCTCTCTCTGGAATCATCTCACGTGGATCATCTCAAAGACACCCACAAAGAAACCAAAACCACGAACCCGCAGTAGTGAAGTTGCCCCCCCCCACCTTTTTTCAAATCAGAAAAAATTGGTGTCAAACGTTTGTGCTACATTTGTGCTGGTTTGTGCAGCAACATTTTTTGCTTGTGCTGAAGAAATTAATGAAAGGTTAAAGGTCAACCAACCCCCCTCCCAAACATACACATTTATAAAATGAAACAAAATAGGTGTCAATCACCTCAGCTACATTTGTGCAGCAAAAATTTTGTTTATGCTGCTATCATTCTAAAGATATTAAGAAAAATGTTCTCTAGGGGGTCATCAGAGGTCAACCAGCCCCCCCATCTTCTTCAAATCAGATGAAATGGGTGTCAATTAACTGGACTCCATTTGTGCTGGTTTATGCAAAAAAGTTTCATTTGTGTTGCTATCATTTTAAAAATGTAAAGGAAAATGGTCTCCAAGGGTCATCAGAGGTCAACCACTCCCGTGGCCCTGCTCACATTTGCAAAAATAAATAAATTCGATATGCTACATCTGTGCAGCAAAAATGTCTTTAAGCTTGCTTCCACGCTTCCACAGAGCTCAAAACAGATCCAGCGAACCACCAGGTCCTTCAGAAGGACCGAGGAGACTCACCGGATCGACCAGAGCCCATCACTTTACTGCCCCAGAGAACCATACCGAGATTCCTGGAAAAACGGCTAAAAATGCTGGAAAAAGCCGTTAAAATGCTGATAAAGAGTCATAATAGAGGTCCTGAAGTGTTGAAGGACTTAGTTATTTTTCACTCCAAGTCCTCTTTCTGAACTCTCCCCTACAATCCTGCCGGTGGGATGTTTTTTATAAGGTCTTGAAATCCTATTGGTCCGAGAGGTTTAAAGGCTGTCACAGCAGCTGATACTAGTTGTGGGACTTCGAGTGTTATCCCGGCTTCTGTGAACGGTTTAAAAATATTTCAACCGCACAGGGCTGTTCTCTGGACCGCAGGCTATCGGACCATGGTTGATTTTAGCGGAAAAAATGCATTTTTGACCGTTTCAGAAGCCCTTCTGGGGCTAAATATCCAGGATTTTTCCTGCCTCCTGTGAACGTCCCAGAAAGAAAACAACCACACCAGGCTATTCCTCAGACTCTAAGCTTTCCGGCAATATATAACTTTCCCCAGGGGAACGCATTTTTAAAGATTTTTATGGAAGTCAAAAAAGTACCAGGAGCTCTCAGAGCTCGGGTCCCGGGACAGTGAGGTGCTGCGGATTCAAACACCTCTGCATGTGGATCCCTCTGGAAGTCCGAAAATTTTATTTCGTCCCAGGCCTACAGGAGTCATATGGGCGTGATCAGTGCATTATTTTGGGCTTAATGATCATAGTTTTGGACGTCCTGGTCCCCGGAAAAGTGCATTTTTGACCATTTTTATGAATTATGTTTTTTGATTTTTAATTTGGCCTGTGAACGTCCCAGAAAGGAAACAACCACACCAGGCTACTCCTCAGACTCTAAGCTTTCAGGCAATATATAACTTACCCGGGGGAAATGCATTTTTAAACATTTTTATGGAAATCAGAAAGTACATACATACAAATAGGGCCTGCAAAGAGGCTTAAAGAATCGAATTTGACCCCTGGAGGCCTTCAGACTTTGTTATTTTGAAGAACATCACCCATAGAACCAGGCCTGGAGGTCAAAGAGAGCCACATTTAATAAATACCCTGAAAATAGTGCCTGGAAAGAGGGTTACCGAATAGAATTTGAGCCTTGGAGGCCTCCATACTTTGCTATTTTAAAGAAATTCACTACTAGAATCAGGCCTGGAGGTCAAAGGGAACAACATTTAAATAAATAAGCCCGAAATCAAGCACTGAAAGCGGGAGCAATACATTTTCTCCCCCACCAGATGGAGCAACAGAGAACCAGGCCTGGAGCTTAAAATTGAGCAAATATGGGACATTTAGGAGGATTTATGGCAGCATTTATTATGGGACATTTGGCATCATTTTATATGGGACATTTAGGAGGATTTATAATGGGACATTTGGGAGGAATTAATATGGGAAATTTGGGTGGTGGGTTACCCTAACTCAAAGAAAACACAATTGAAAAAACAAAAAAAAATCGCTTTAGGTAACATTTGCCTTTTCTGGGGATCAGTTTTTCACATCATAAAGTGGCATTTAGGGTGTTAGATGGGGAAATGTCAGATGATAAATGTATGAGATATTTTCACTGGTGACATTCTTAATATACTATTCTGTTCAAACTATAAAGTGAAGCTCAAGACCCTTAGAATAGCACTGCTTCACAGCAGAATATAAAGTAAAAATTATCTAGTTTGATTTTTTCTACCCAATGTGAGACAAAAAATATTAAACCATTAAAAAAAATTTGCAGTTTCCTTACAAACATGGAACTTCTATTGTATAAACTGTGAAGTTTTTCTTGTGAATCAATTTTTGTGACTTTATATTGACTCACCCAAATGCTGGTACCTATGACGGGTGTCCCAGCCCTTGATGATTTGACTGTTGAAATTGATTGCATTGCCTAGTTTTCCCTCAGAAACTGCAGATTGATTGACACACCACAAATTCTCTACTGAATTATGGTCCAGTTTGGACCAAAACTATGGTCATTGACTGCAGAGTTTGTCTTATTGTCTTGCTGCAACAGTAAATAGCATTTACTTGTGTGGCGCTCATTTACTTTCCAAATCCTGAAGGATGTTGTTTTATTTCCACCAATTTGAATGGAAAACTATATTTAATAAAGTTTTTTTTATCCAAAACCTTTGACAAATTTACTGTCCTTGAGAGAAAAGAAATAGTGGTAAGAGGGAGTAGCCACCGGTGCAACGACCCACAGAACTGCTATGCTTGCTTCCAAATGAAAAATTATCAGGTCAGTGATTTGTTCAAATTCTCGGACCAACCCTCTAAACCAACTTTTTGTTGATCCCACATCTGATACCATCAGGAAAAGTTACAAACTTTTCCAAGAGTCCAAGGTTCCAGGTTTTACTGCACATCCAGAGTTTCCTGCACTGCTCAACCATCAGACTGCAAGTTTATTTAACATTGCACAACTTAAACAACAACATTGGCCAAACCCATTGACCAAATACATATTGGACAACCCTGTGTTTACACAGCCATGGCTTCATTAACTATAATCTCTGCATTTCAACACATTAGCATCATAAACCATCCCATGAGTTTTTGCACCACAGGCCTCTCCCTGCTGTATTTCTACAACTTTACTCCCTGTTTCCCAAAGTTTCCTTTTGTGTGCTTTTCTCCTCATCTCATTTTGATGAAAGAAGTTGGATCAGATGAAAGCTGCAATAAAAAAAACAAGCTTCAGCTCTGAAGCTTGTTTGGATACTACTTTGTATAGATACACCCTCTTCAATCAGGAAATAAAATTGACTTCATCTGTATCTGGTTCTAAAAGGATTTAATTCCTCTGTCCCTTCCACTAAAATGAAAAACACAGTTGGATGTGTCAATGGCTCAGTTTTTTTAACGGTACCCTAAACACCTTAAAAAAACTAAAAAGAAAAAAACTGGATAATGAGGTCCAGTGGATCCCTAGTTACCACAGCGGGTTTGGTATCACAGCTGGCTGCGTAGATATACTTGAGAATTCCTCTTAAAATGCTTATAACTACCTGTTCTAATAGTTCAAACACCAAACATACATTAATATGCAGCAGAAACTGTCTTGCACTAATGCAGAAGCTAACATCCACAGTCTTCTTTTGGGAGCACTGCCGATTGGTCCAAAGCAAAATAGGTAGCACTCCTGGAGCGGCTGCTTTGTAGCTGCAGTCAAGAAGCATTATGAATTTTCCATCAAATTATTTATATATGCTCTACAAAATAAATCTGCCAAATGGTGTGTCACACGTGACTTCTCGTTCCAGTGAAAAATAGGAACGCTGAGTAGATGGGTGTTCACCATGTAAATGTCCAGTGCAAGATTTCACAAAAGTAAGGAGTTTCTTAAGGTGCATTCAAAAGGAAAAATTGTCTCATTCTGATTTAAGTGTATTTGGGCCAATAATGTCACAAGTGGCACAATACTCTGTAGTGATGGGCTATCTGAAGCCAGGCTTCAGGCTTGTACCGAGTAATAAGGGGGCGTGTCCGATGAAGCCCCGCTTCGAGGCTTGTGTTGTCTTGTTGAAAACCACGTGACCGGCAACAAACGAGGCCTGGCATTGCATGGGTCACGTGACTGCTTCATTTTGCGTGTCGGTTTTCAAAATAAAAGCGTGATGAGCCGCTGCTTGATCGTATCAGAGGAGTATTTGTCTTCACAAGTGGCCGAAATAAAAGGAGCCTTTTATAGTTCATGTGTATTAATGATTTTGATGAAGGCACTCGTCAAAATGTAATGTTTGTTATCAATTTTCTCAATGGTTGATTATGGCATATTTTGTGACTTTATAATTATGTGTTTTTATTATGTAAATCATTTTGACACTACATCGTTGCTGAAATGTGCTACACAAATAAACCTGATTGAAAAGGAGCCAGCAAGAAGAAAAAAAATCTGACATCAGGGAAAACTGGAGATGATGATTCACAAGATTCTTAAATAACAATAATTAAACCTTTCACCTCCAAAATTCTCACCTTCTTAAAATTTCCACTATTTCTTTGTTCTGCAAAAATATATCAGTCTTGCACAGCAGAAACAGACTTAAAGCTGTTGGAAAAGTAAAATCCTGGCTGATGAGGGAAAATATAAGGAATCAGATCAGAGCCAACTAGGAATCCAAGAAAAAGAATTTTTGAAGAATTTTAATTTTTCAGGAGGCAAATCAAAACTCAAAGAAAACTGTATTCCCCAACAAGCACTGCACTCCGAATACATTAAAACAAATTTCTATTGTTAAATCAGTCGGTGACAAAAGAAAACAGTCACTGACAGTAAACATATACCAGGGCTGACTACAAATTATTTTAATAACTAAAAACGATTAGTTAAATAGGATTTAATTAACTCTCCTGTTACTAAACGTGAGATTGACAAACACTTTGTGAATATTGCATTTACTAATCGTTTTTAAATATGTCTGTCTGAGTGACAGGCTGTCACAGTTTCACCAACAGATGTCACTAGTGAGAAATGAACGAAGCATCGAGTGATGAACTTTTGGGCAAAGCAATGGACCGGGAAGCTTCATTGCTTCATGAGGCTTCATTTGGCCATCACTAATACTCTGAGCTAAAATATTTTGTTGCAGGACGAATTTGATAAAAAAAAAAAAAAAAAAGAGGAAACAACAGGACCCTTTAATTATTTCTTTACTGCAGGGGCCTCAAACTCCAGTCCTCTGGTCTCTGTCCTGCAGTTTTTAGATGAGCCACAAGTACAAAACACTGAAAAGAAATGGCTTAATGACCTCCTCCTGGTGTAGATCAGTTCTTCAGAGCCTTAATGATCTAATTATTCTGTTCAGGTGGTGCAGCAGAGACACATCTAGAAGTTGCAGGACAGCAGCCCTTGAGGACTGGAGATTGAGACCCCTGCTCTACTGCGTGTGTTTTAGGGAGGCTAAATTTTATTGTTTTACAAAAACCATCAAAATAAATAGAACAACTGACCGCAATAGATAGAGTTAATTTGTTATTAAATCCTGATTATATTTTATGAGCTGTTTGTAAGGATTTGAGTTTTTCTGGGTGTTTATTTTAGGTTTCTGTTTTGTCCTGTCTTCCTCATGAATGTTCCCAACTGTGTCTCGTTCCCTGATTACCCTCTGTGTTTTTAATGCCCCCTGTGTTCTGTATCTTTGTTGGCTCCTTGTCCAGACTGTTTTATCTGGCTTGCTGTCCCTTCTAGTCTGTTGCTAGATGTCTGTTAGTTTGCCAGTTGCTGCCAGTGTTGAGCCTTGGCCTTTCCACTCAGCTCTGCTGCCTGGACTTTGGATTGTTTGATCTTATTTTCATTATTAAACCACCACCATTCATTTCAGCCTGGGTCCACCTCCTCTACCACATATCATGACGTTCATTTACATTAAGCATTGTTAGTGTTGGATAATAATCTTCCTATGTACAGTGGAGGGATGTCGGCTCTCACAGCAACATATCATAGATCTTCTGTTATAAGTATGTGGTGATGAAAGCACTTTTCTTTTCTGCTCACTCCCCACATGATAAAATAAATGTAGCATTTATATCACACATTCCAGTTAGTGACTTTACAAGTTAAGTAGGAAGAACTGTTGGAGGAAAGTGATTTCTTTCCAAGAGTAATATCCTCATACAACTATAGTCCACTAAAACTATTCTATGGGAAAAATCCATCATTTATATCCATTTATTATTGTTTTGTGTTTTTCAATATATTTTTGGTTTTGGTGGTTAGTCAGATTAAAGCAAAATTTTTGAATGGTCTTTATTATCTTTGACTGTGTTTGTTGTCCAAATCCAATATAAAAATGTTAGCAACAGATCTAATCTTGTTTCTATTGGCTGTTATGGCTCATAATCTATTTTAGAAACTCACCAAAGCTCACAGCAAAGCTCAAATTAGATCTTTTTCACAAATAAAATCCACTTTAAAATGATTCATTGTTGTGTCTGAGAAGCTGAGCACTAATTACATTCTCTTTATGTGGCATGTCCAGTAAAAATGGACCAATTCCTATTTTACTGTAAACACCTTTGAGCTTGTCACATTTCAATGCAAAAATATTTCCATATTACTGCATATATATTTTCACAAAGTGCTTCTGCATGGAATCTGAAGTATTCAGATTTGCTTTGTTTTGTTCTAAACTTTTGAAGTAAACTCTGAAAATGTGTTTCAATTAGATAAAGAAAGCAAATAAATCTCCTCATGATAAGTATGGTTACAAAAATATATTTCAGAAAAACACAATTATTTAGTTCATCCATCAAGTAAAAAATGCAAATCTGAGTTGCTTTAGACTATTACAAATTACAGTAAATGTTCATAAAGGAAATAAAAAACCTACCTTCCAGGAAATGGTCAATAGGTATGACACCTTTCAATTCATTCATTATTTTTCATCCACATGGTGATAAAACAATAAATGAGACATAGCAATAAGATTTTTATAAGGGTATCTCATTTAGCACAGCTCATAGATCTGTAAGGCTTTTAACACTTAGTGGTGGCAGTAAATTTCATCTGCCCATGACTGAAATGTGTGCAGACCAAACTGCAAGCTAAATAAAGCTCTCTAATGATTCTTTAGTGCCACCAGCATCTAGCAGAAAATATATGGAGTTAACCCCCTGTCTTTTATTGCCAAGCCAGATTTAGATTCAAAGGCTTAAGTTGAAAAGAGTCTTTCAGGTAAAGAGAAGACCTGTAAAAAGATTTAAAATCACCCTGAAATTTTTCAAAACATCACAAATAATATATGTCTTATTGTAAACATAGCAAAGATAACAAGGAACCTTTTGTAAACAGAAATTAAAAGGATCTAAAACTTTGTTCAATAAAAGAGGCACAGATCTTTCTTCATAAACATCTGGTTGAAATGGTGCCTTTAATTCAAGACTCCATTCTAGAGTAGAGAAAACTAAAGAGAATGCAATGTTGAGCTAATCCATTTATAGTCTAAACAGAGGAGCCGGCAGTTTATCTTGAGAAAATAAATAAAGATGCATAAGTTAATTAGACCGTAATATGTGCAGTCTAATTAACTGCACAACCAATGCAGACGTGACTCCACTACTAAAAAGAATTCAACTTTACTCGTCCTGTGGTTTTAACAAATAAAGCTAGAAGACGTTACCCTCTTTCAGGCAGAAGGAGAGCGACGCTCAGGAAGAGGATAAAAAGCTAGCAGAGCTCAAATGGTTTGGATCAGTTTGAATCAGACAGATCCAGCTGACTGAATTAGCGCAGATTTCTCTGCAGATGCAACCAGGAGGAATTTTGCTTTGAACATATGACTGAAAACTTAAAGCAGAGAAGCTTCACTTATTCCGTTATGACCAACTCATGATCTTTCAATTGACAAATGACTTATTTATCTTGATTATCTGGCTTTACAATTCATAGCACAGCATATTGTTAGGTAAATTGTATATATTATTATCAAATATTTGTTGTTTCATGTAGCCTTTAGTTTTTCCTATATAATGTTCTTGATTTATATACCTTTATAGTTTTATCTTAGCCTAAAGAATGTTTGTGTTGTTGTATTGCTCTGTTTCTTTCCTCCAGAAGGCCTCTCTGAAGAAAAGCAGTGACGACCAGGTCCAACCGGGTTTATCGCTCAGCAGAAACCTCGGCCTTCCGGACCTGTTAGAGCAAGTTGTACGGTGACAGTTTTATAGCGATCTGTTTTACCCTGTGCCTGGAACAGAAGAATCTAGTGTGTAGATAACATGTGTCTAGATAGTGATTGTCATTAGCGCTGCAACTATGTGATGATTTGTTTTCCCCGCCCTTTGAGAGTTGCAGCGTCCTATGTGATAGGGATCCTGAATGCAATAAAAAGAGAGGAGCAGGCAGATGTGATTTCAGAGTGGTAGATTCTTTTGTACTCGCGAGGAGAAACAGCGAGAGATGTGTTTTCTGTTACAAATTTCCTAACTCTCTTGTCTTTCCTGTGTTTGTTTAATTTGTCTTTAATAGGTGTTAAACCTGACACATATTCAACAACATTTTACAATAAAATATTAATTTGTTTAAAGAACACTACATTCAACTTTTATTTTTTGTATCACCAGGCGCTCAAAGTTGCCCTTCTGGTGCGTGAAATCTTATTTTTGGTGTTATCTATATTGAAAGACCTTTACCAACTAACATAACTCCCTGTCATCTTAGTATTATGTTCAGACCAACTTATGTCTTATTTATTTAATGTGAAAGCTTGCTAAACAAAAACTTGAATTGAACAATTTTTAAAATAAACTATGCGTTCAATTGGACAAAAATGCTAATAGGGTGGTTACCAAAATACAAAATTACCAGAACAATGAAGGGAAGTGTCTTTTGAACAAAAAAAATACATTGAACTTTCTTAGGTTGTCAAGTGTAATACATTAACTCAAATAACAGCTGACTCACAAAAGAAAAAACGACTTTCTTTCAGGAAAGCTGACTACTATTCTTTTATGTAGAGCACAGCGTGAGGGCATATGCTGGTCTTTTCAGGTGGTATCGTTACTTCTTTTTTGAGGTCATCGTACATTTCTCATGTACCCGGGGACCTCTTACTAAACGCCACATAATGCCCAATTGTTTCAGGCGTTGGACCCTCCTGAAATGCTATGATGACTTTCAGTGTGAATCTCTGTTCTTGAAGTTGAAGGGCTGATGGAAATTCACTGAGGGAAAACTGCTTTGGATTGGGGACACTTTGCTCCACAGTTGTGGCACAGAATTTTCCAAGGTCTGTATCAATCCAGACAAGTTCTCACACTCTGTGACTGTGACAAACATTTTATATACAGAGGATGTTACCTGACATGTCAGTTTTACATGCTGCTGGGCATGTTTCAGGACTTTGGTTTGGTCTTAGGCATGGAGATGCTGCAAGGTGGAGCCCTTGTTCAACAGCAGACTGTGAGCTATGCCAGAATATGACAGGACTGACAAGTCAATGGAAATGAAAGGCACTTTCCTTGTATTTGGAATGTAAAGTTTACAGTACTGGAGGAGCACTGTCTTGTGAAGTGTATACTTGGATTTTCTGTCATTGTATTTTTGAATGACTGTGGACACATGGCACTGTGCATCAACATGATGAACACCAGACGTCAACTGAATAGGGCTGAATATTGAGCTCAGAATCTCAGCTCTCAAAGAATAGGTATGTGGAGTGACACCCCTTGAATCAATATCTTTCAAAAACTGGAACATTTTATTTTTCTCTTTTTAGCACGTTCTAAGCAGAAACACTGTCACAGAAAGTGCAGCACAGACCTTGACAGACTGCATCTAAAGCACAGGTGTTGGTGACACAGTATCGTTCCTTGTTGAGTCTGATTGATTGTTGATTACTTCCATTTTTAAAAGCCCCAGCTTAACTTTTTTCTGTTTTACAGCTGGATCATAATGAAGCCCTTCAGGACAAGGGGAGAGATGATGTCAACTTCCTCTTCTTTGGTGGGACTGCAAGGCCTCTCCAGTTTTCCAATGCTGTTCTTTCTTCAGTGTTGGGTTCCTGAGAGCAGTTTTTATCCATTTCTTGTTCCACAGAACTTTTGATTGGATTCTGAAGCTTCACTGTTTCTTCTTGTCTGGCAGCCTCTGCTTCTTTTTTAAATGTTTTGGCAGAACAGATCCTCATGTTGCCCTCAGTGAAGCCAAGATGACGTGAAATTAATTTATCAACCCTAATGGGAAGATTTTTATGCTTGAACAAGCCATGTTTAATGTTGTTGAACTTGCAGTGAGCTTGTGAAATAGGGGAACCATTACTCCAGTCCAGAGAGGTAGGTATCCTCCCAATCTAAATTAGGTTTGGGACAAGCTTTGGTAGGTAGTGCATCACCAATGACTTCATTGTGGCACTTACTCTCCTCACAAATATTGTCACTCAACTCAGTATTTATTTGTGTAGATTGATCCAATCTAAACTCTTCTGGTTCCTCTTCCATGGGAATGGACATAACGCCATCTGGGATTTTGCTTTTAATGTTTGATTTGCACACTTCTGACATGATGGGGTTACCATGAATGTCACTACCTTCTGTCTCACTTAATGCCACAATGGCAATGCTGCATATTAGGACCTTTGCTTCCTCCTAAGATTGCGACTTGACCAGCTGTGGCATTGGTCTTTGACCTGATGAGTTTTTTTCCTCAAACAATCTCACTGGGAAATCATTTTGATCAGGCATGCCACATCCACTCGGCTGAAGCATGGGGGAAGTTTGCTGCATTTGTTTTGAAGCAGAACACAGAAGCACTCATTTACATAGCTCTTCAAATCAGAAAGATGTGTGAAAGCCTTAACTAAAGGACCAAGTAAAGCTTAAGGAAAAATCTGAAATTGCTTCTTTTGGGACTGGTGCTCCAGCTCGAATCCATTCTGACAACCATCTTGTGATTAGGGATGGACATCATGTCTCTCTGACAGCATTTGAACCACAAGGATGTGGGAGTTGTTGCTTCCTGTTAAAACTCCTTGATACAGGAAGATATGTCCAGACAAGCTGTTCAGACAGACAAGCTTTTTTATAACTGACAAAGTTGCATCAAAAGCAACAATAGGGTGTTTCTCTTCTGGTACATCATCATTTGGGTGGGACTCCACTTGTGACAGAAGAATTTGTCCAATCCAATGTCACCAATACTTGCACTGTGAGGACAACTACATTTTATTGCCTGTAGTGACAATATTGGGTTTTATGAGTCATTTCAGATTCATGTTGTTCTTGTTGGGCTTTACGTATGGCTGCTAAATTTGGTAGATGACTTGGCTCAGGTTCTCCAAAGTCCATCAGTTTTTCTGCCTGTGATGCTCTCCACACACGTGGCTGCAGTCTACCTTCACAAAGTTCTTTTTTAACTTCCAGACAATGGTCTCTTTGAAAACCCTGTGTGCAGGGATTCATCCATCTTTGCCATCACACACCGAAGCACCATTGGGCACTGCATGTCTGGTTCCATTTCACATATAGTTGATCCTTGCACTCTTTACAGAAACCTCTTATATTTATGAGAAACGACGCCTGGTTGGGGTATACCTTGGCTCTTTTCAATGTAAAAGTGCAAAAACTTTTAATTTCATTCCAGATTCCCTGGTTCACAATGAGTCCATGTGCCTCTCTTCAAAATGGTGTATACCCTCTTTTTAAACATATCCTTTTTGTATGTGACTCGCTGATATATGCATCCACTGTTCAAATGGGAGCTTCACATTAAAAGTCTTATTGCCTTTGTTTTGTAAAGGAGGCATGCTTTGGTCAAAAGTAGTGTCTCTCTCACTGCTATCTATCTCTGTAATGTTCTTTTCATTATTATAATCAAGAGTAGCCCAGATATTGTGTCAGTTTAATTTGACAAATGTGTACAGGGATTTTGGTGTTAGCTTTTCACCAAGTTGTTTACTGAGCTCTCCTAAAATCCCATCACTTGGAGTTGTAATGTTGCCATTTCTTATGACTGTTTTTTGAAGCACATAGGAACTCAATTAGAACTTTTTGGGGAACCAATGATTTCTTTGCCATATTTGAAATATTTCAACATAATTAGCTAGCAGGATTTTTTTAATTATCATTTTGTTAAACAGATGCCAGAGAATTGATAGGTTATAGCTGTCATTCAGCATCTTCAAGCTGCAGTACGTAACTTCCGTATTTGTTCTAAATACCAATATTTTGCATTACAGTATCTTACAGATAATATGCGTGTGTGTATGGGTGTATTTGTTACATTGCAATACCCGTCCCCCAATTCTTCTATTTGACAACCACCTCTTTAAGGACATTGTCCTGATGTGGCCTAGAAAAAAATTGCTTTTCACCATTCATGTAGTATTGTAACTTCATTAAACTTCTGCATCAGACGTTTCAATACTGATTTGAAATTATGTTGTTCAACCAGGTCTCGTAATAAAACTCACTACTAAGGCAGGTAGAGGTTCTATGTGCAGCGCCTGGTGGCTTTTTACTGCTTGACATCCATGTCTATGCACACCGCTTTGCTCTTTGCTATGTTCGAGCTTTCTCCCATTGGTGTTGCATGTCATGACAGCTCTGGCTACTTAGCATAGCCACTGATTACTGCAGATAAACTGTTTTCCTAGAACAGTACATTGTTTTTCTGCCTTACAGCATTGAGAAAATCTCTGAGTGGTTGTTGAGGGTTGCATTTCTGCAGATTGCAAAAGTAGAGGTTGGAAGAGAAGCCTGAATATTTTTCTTTTTGCACAAATGAGCTGTCTTACATCATACTGTACTGAAACAGTTAGTTTTGGAAATATGTAAAAAAAAATCCCCAAAAAAACAACATTGCTTTCATGAAACTTGCATACTACAGATGCAAGTGGACAAACTTACCTTGATGCACCGCTATGAAGTATTGAAAAGAAGTATTGATGATTGTTGTCGATTTTAACATAGACCTCAAAAAGGCTGAGTAGATGCCAACCACGTTTGGTTTTATTCTTATTTTTTGTATTTCAAAAGTACAGGTTGTCTAATAGCACCCCCTAGAGATCAGAAGCTAAGATACAGGTCATTGAGATTGTTTTGGGAGGTGTTGCACCAACCTGTTCATTTTAAATAAGACCTAGTTTGAATTGATTTTCAGGTTAAAATAAAATTATTCATGTTCATAGGAGAGCAACTTGTAATATAAATGAAATTCAGTTTCAGCATGAACAAATGTTCACTGATCTTTGATGACCTCTACAAACTATTATTAATATCATTAAAATGATAGTAGGACAAATGAAATTTTTTTTCTGCACAAACGTAGCACAGTTGATTGACACCAAATTTATTTATGAACAGGACCAACATGCGGACTACAGATCTCCGAGGGGAATGATTTCTTCATTTATGAAAAACTCAATAGTCTCCTCCTCCCAGTCGTCCACGTTGCTGTCCAGCTCATCGGTGTCCACACCTGAAGACATAGAAACATTTTAAAGACTGGTTTGAAAATCTGAGTGTGGGTTCAGTAAAATACCAGTGATTTCTGACCCCCTCTGAGCTCGAGGCGGAGGCTCTTCTGTTCATGATAGAGCTGCTGAGCTGCCTCCCGGTAGTGACGGTACTCCTCCATCATGGCCCTGCGCTTGTCCACCAGCTCCTGCTCTCACATGCACGTGGGCGCGCACACACGCGTACACGAGCACACACACACACACGCGCAAACACACACCTTTATGAGAACTTTAAAACTTTTGTTTGACTCTCACAATTAGGCCTGTCACAATAGCAAATTTTGCTGAGCGATTAATTGTCTCAAAAACTATTGCGATAAACTATAATATTGTTTGAAGACCTTTTTACATTGATTTAATGGAAATGACATAATAATGCATGTGATTTCCTGCCAAAGATAGATACACTTTATTTTCAAAGGAACATTAAATACTGGAACTGATAAAATAAACAAAAAAAAACAAAAACAAAAATAAAATGGATTCTCAGTCTCCATTAACAAAAATGTAATTGAATAAAAACACCAAAGTGTAAAAAAATACTGCATTCAACCAAAAGAGTGAAGATTATGAAGTCTGTAAACCATATTGCCCTTCAGTAATGATTAGATTTAAATAGAGAAGATGGAACATCGACTACCTGATGCAATAGTTCACACTACACGTTAGTTCACTCCTACATTTTCTCCTGATCACAATCTTAAAACGTTGAACGTTCTCTAAGATTGTCTCTTGTGATTTCATAACCGATCATCCTGTAGTGTGGTGTGTTATGGGTAGATCGTTGTAGCGCTCTGATCTAAATCAGGGTTTTCCCCACTGGGAGCTTAACGCAGCCTGTTGAATGTGACAGGTAGCCAATCAGAAAGCCGGATTCTCCTCCTGATTACAGAGGGGAATCCCAAACAGCTGACACGGCGCAACCCGAAGTCCAGTGGACATTGGAGATGATATGTGGAAAAAACATTAATGTTTATAAAGTATTTGGTGCAAAGAATATAGAAATGATGAGGGGAGGAGTTGGAGTGAAATTGATACGCAGTTGATGAACCCGGTAACTTTTCAGCTGTTCTTCATTAACGTGACATAAACAGATTATAATGATTTTCATTCAGTCAGGACGTTACACTGACACTAGAGCCACATGCACTGCAGGTAGATTGTAGTAAAGCATTGATTAATGCCTGGTTTTAAAATGAGTTAACTGAACTTGTAACCATTATTTTGTGCCCATTGTTGGACACCACACGGCACGATGGAACCGTTATACCTAGGATTTCTGTCGGCTAATGTGTGATCTCTCAGGTTTTGAAAATGGGCCGACAGCTCTAAGATGGTGTAGTGTGAACTGGACATTACACTGAGGAAATGAGGAAGGGAGGGTCAGTGGAGAGCAACGGAGTTGAACCTTTTTTCATTCAGTGTCATCAACAGAAAGAGAAAAAGGCTGGAAGAGACGATAATGGAGATAATTAAAATGACGCCGATAGTTTTAATTTATCGTACGATTAATTGATTTATCGTTTATCGTGACAGGCCTAGTCACAATCGACCATCCAAGGCATTACAAACCTGCCTGATTTCTTTAGGATTATTGCATACATCAACATGGTTTGCACAACTCAATTAAGGATATTTTTAATCGGAAAACTCACTCTTTTAAAGGGGCAATATTATTTGTTTTCCAGACATATAGTGCTATTTCGTAACTTCTTACCTTCAATTATTAAAAAATTATATATTTGTATATATATAAATAAAATTTGACTTATAGCAGGAAGTAAAATTTCTTTTAACACTAACAATAAATATCCTTTTTGGACACTGCAGATTGAAGGTGGGCTAGGCCCACCCAGGTATTTTGCACAGCTGAATGGTTACCATGGAGATGAAAGGATTTCTCAAACATGCATGAAAGAATGAAGAAAACACTCTATGGAAGGTTTTTGATGAGGGAATAGCATTATAACATTGTGAAGAGCTCAGAAAAGTCCATTTTGCATCCTGCCGTTTTAAAAATAGAACCTGCAAAAACTATCCAAGAGAAAGAGATTCATGGAAGACTAGATTAATGCATACATAATCAGACGCACAGAGAGAGTCGGATGGCTCATAGCTACTCTGTTTAGCCATGTCTTTCCTAGAAGAAGCGACTGAAGGAGCTAGTACTATCATCAACTCTTTGGTTGGTGGTGGCAGCTGGCTGCTGGTACTGAGCCCACTTCTGGAGGTTCCTTCCTGTTAAAGGAGAGATTTTCCTCTCTACTGTCACCCCCTGCTGATACAGGAGGAGTGACTTGATATAATCTGCTAGATTTCCTTAAGGTTTTTAAACAGCAACTATTAATGCTGCTTCTCCACTCATCCAGATCTGGAAATACTTGGATCAAATTGTATGCTTTTTCTAAAACATAAGAAATTAATACTACAAACCCTGCAATAAGCACAAACATCAGAAACAGTAATGAAAAAAAATCCAACCTTTGAGGCCTTGGATTGGCTCAGACGATCCTTCTGCTCAAAGATCTTAGAATATTTCTTCAGATCTTTTTTTATCATCTGTAAGAAATTTGACATTTGTAATCCACAGAAGGCTCGACTAAAGTGTAGCAGGTGTGTGTTGTCTGCATGAAGATCTAGGGTTGAGGTGGAAGCAAACCTTGATCTGATCTGAAGTCAGCACAGTGGGAGGTCTGGGCCTCCAGAGCAGCTGACAGAAACGATCTTTATTAATCTTCTGCAGAAGACGTCCCTGGAAGGTCCACATCCAGTACGCATTGTCAACCTGAGCCCAGAGAGTGAAGGGGACGTTAGCGGAAAACAGGAGTAGACCTGAGGACGTGTCCCCTGGTCTGCCAGCAGGCGGTGTTGCCAACCTTGTGGCTCCACCATGAGACGGAGGTGACGACGTATCGACCGGTGGGGTCCCACTCCACATCGGAGGCCATGTAGTGCTCTGCGATGTTCATCATGGTGCAGTCGGAGGTATCCACAAAGGCCAGAGCCCCGTTCATACTGAACACACACACACCGACAGGAAGGTAAGAACATCTGAAGGAATTCAGCAGCGTTGAGGAGGAGCAGGGCTGCAAGCCTCAGAACAGATTTAGAATCAGGAGCTTAGCTCTCATATGAGGTGTCAGAAAAATGTTTGGTTTTTCATCAGCGGCTGCTTGAGTTTGTTTCACACGAAAACATTTTGACCTCTGACCTCCTAAGTCCAGCCAGCACCATGAATTGTCCCTGTGGACTCCAGAAAATACTGTTTGCCTGCTGCTTGTCAAACATCTCTGCAGACAAAACAAAACAAAAAAACAAAAAGCTTTACAAATTATATTAGAATAGACAGCATTCTTCTGTGCATCTATTGTATTTACTCACTTATGAGCTCGATCTTGCCATTGTTTTTGACATGGTAGAAGGAGGCGTTGATTCTCGGAGACTCTCCATGGAGAACGGCAAATTTGCTGCCATTTGGCTCCCAAGCAAATGCAATGATGCTTTCTGCAAAGAACAGAAGATTCACATATCAAAGTATAAATATAAAGACTACACTGTAGACTGACGTGAGATACTTCTGCAGCTATCACGCTTTAAAACCTTATCTGAACAAACCCCTCAGACTGGAAAGGGCAAAAGACAAGCAGGATAACAGAATATAAAGGAATGAACAGACCAGGGTCTGCACACTTTTACAAGTCACAGTGCCATTCTGACTCACTCCAGCTGAATCAAATTTGTTCAGACAGACAGAGCTGCCAATGTAAAAAGCATACATAAAAAGCTGCAACCCTGCCACTTCAAAAGGGCATTCACTGAACTACTCTTAAAACTATAGGAGGGTTAAAACTCAGCTTATTGTTTTTAAGCTAGCTTCACTGCAGCTAAATATGACTTCTGTAAAGTATTTAGCTAACAGAAATAGATCATACATGAGCCCACACCCAGACTCACGCTATGTACAAGATTTTTTGACACAAAATACAGTTTTTATTATTTAAAAGAAAATTTCAAAGTATGCACGGTGCTAATAGCCATACAGATGCAGGCACAACTGGATTTACAATACCGATCATTGAATTGTGACAGTGCTCTTGAGGTATCACGCAATTTCATTGGACCTTTGCTAACTACTCATCAGTTTGACTGGCTACTGTTTTGCCAGCAAGAAAAAACACACATTAGCTGCACCTTAGCCGCAGTGTTCAAAGTGAGGGAAAAAAGTAGAAGCTTATAGTACAGAGTTTACGATAATAATTTTAAATATCTACAGGTAGAAACTTGTCAACTAAAACATGCAGGATGCCGGCCCTCCAGGACAGGCTTTGGGCACCCCTGGTGTAGGCCATGCTTCTAAATATTGAATTAACAAGAACAGACGCCTAGTTTGGACCGGCTCTTCTCTCTCCACTGTGGAAGATGGTTGTTTACAGTGCAGGCAATGTCCGGTAAGCTTCTTAGTGTTGAACTGGCACATTACATATATCACGTGCAAACATTAGAAAAATTTAAAACCTCAACAGAGGCCTTGGCCCCAGGAAGAAATCATTTGTCAACAGCAGAGAGCCCATATCCCTCTGGACGAAGCAAAGTGTTCAATAAGAGGTTTTTACCAAGATAAACTTTTACTGACTAGGAAACAGTGTTAATTGATTTTTTGGAAAGAAGTTTTTCCAACCCCTGGAGTTTGTGCTTTTGTTCCTACCTTTCATCTCCACCACATCAACAGGAACCTGTTTCTCCCTCATTCTGAAAATTTCAAAGTTGGTCACAACACCCTGTAACGTGAAGACAGATTTAGATTTTTTTTTCCAGCTTATTTTTAATCCAAACAGGAGGTGCCTTCTCTTTAGGTACCTGTGTTCCTTTGGGAGTCCTGTCCACTTTCACACACAGGTAATCCCCATTCCTCTGCCAGTGCAGCTTGCAGTCCACGACGTTGAACAGATTGCGGACACGGATCTCCTGGCGGGAAGGCAACTGCATCAGAGTCACTCTTGCAGGGATGTCCTTGTCCTCAGGTACCCAGAATGCAATGATGTTGTCACCAGGAGACCAAGAAAAGTCCCTACAGAAACAAAGACACTCTCAATACATGTCAAAAATCTGCAACAGCACCAAACAGTTGAAATAGAGAGAAAACTTACTTGATCCCACTGATCTTGAGACTTTTCTTGTCCAACAAGCCCATTGACTAAAACAATAAAAACAAACCCTTTAGCAACACATCTAAAAATATTTGAAAAATAAAACCCCTTATTTTGAGATTTCCTACTGGAGTTTCATAGATGCTCAGTGTGTCAGTAGTCATCCTTGCAAAGAACTTCCCATCATGGCTCCATCTGAAAGAAGAAATCTACAGTTAGCCAGACTGTTCCTGCTGAAATGATGGCAGTCAGATAAGTGCTGTTCTGACTTGAATATGGGCCAGTGAGCTGAGCTCTCGCAGTGGAAGCCTCTCTTCTTCTGTCCTGTCAAGATGTCCCAGATGATGATGGCCTGTGGATCCTCCTTAGTGTCCAACAACGGACTGAAGGTCACTACGTACCTGACAGGCAGCAATACACACAAAATAAAAGTTAAGACCACCAAACATGTTTACAGTGAAGAATCTCACATACCTGCTTAGACCAAACATACAGGACTCCAAAGATTGACTAAAATGAGTCTTTAAAGGTGTGGTTCCACAATGCTACTAAATTTATTTCAGTCAGGATTGACACTAGAGCCACATGCACTGCAGGGAGATTGTAATAAAGCATTGATTAATGCCTGGTTTTAAAATGAGTTAACTGAACTTGTAGCCATTATTTTGTGCCCATTTTTGGACACCACACGGCACGATGGAACCGTTGTACCTAGGATTTCTGTCAGCTAATGTGTGACAATCGACCGACAGCTCTAAGATGGTGTAGTGTGAACTGGACATTACACTGAGGAAATGAGGATCAGTGGAGAGCAGCGGAGTTGAGCCTTTTTTCATTCAGAACAGAAAGAGAAAAAGGCTGGAAGAGACGATAATGCCGATAATTAAAATGACGTTGATAGTTTTAATTAATCGTACAATTAATTGATTTATCGTTTATTGCAACAGGCCTACACTTACGTTAAATATAAACTACAAGTACAGCCGCCCACAGTATACAGTCTATCTGCTCAACTGTATAAACACACCTGCAGCACTCTTCACTGGCACCATGCAGCAACTCTGGGACGAGAAAGGCTGCTGTACTCCAGGCATCGCGCCAGTCAATTTAAGGATGCTTATTAATCCGCCCAAAAATGACAAAAACACAGACCTCATCATCAATCAAAAAATTCCTCCCAGACTAGAGGTGTGCCAATCAATTGGTCATCAATCATCATCGGCCGATTTCCATGAAAAAGTGTATGATCGGTGATCGCCGATCACGGTCTCTTGTTGCCAATCACACAAACTGATCACCTGTATCTCACTTCGCAGCTTGCCATTGCAGCTCATCTCCTCTTTCCCTCACACTGCACCAGTGCGCGGCAACAAATCCTAAGCAATGTGTGGACCTATAACGCTCAGAGGGAATGGGGACGTTTGTGTGTGGTGGTGGAAAATGACCTTGGCGGTAAAGCACGTCAAAATGCATCAACACAACAAATCTAATATGACATTTAAAAAACAAGCACTTGACGGAGTTTGGCTACATCGCGACAAAAAGGACATCCGGAGCAGCCAGGCAGCAGGTAAAGCAGCGCACAACTACTAACTCTCACCCAGAAGAGCATGACGGTCAGAAAGCTAAGCAACTAACCCAAAAAATAATTTAAGTCTTTGAGCTGGCGGTGTAAGACGCTGGTTCTGCTCCCCCTGTTGGACCGCTGCTACGTGCTACTGGGACAAAAAATTTCACATACGTGGCGCTGCTCAAGCTCCACCCGGCAGTGAACTCACACTAAATGTCTGCTTAAAGCTGCAGGATGTAACTTGAACTAAGTTTTTACATATGTATTAAAACTTTCGCTGTCCTAACATAAGACAGATAATCTGAAAAAAATTAAAAAATTTAGATCTCCTCTGCCTCCTCCTGGCATTCTGCAGAATTACTCAGCTCAATCAGAACCAGCATTAATCAGCTGCTCAGTTTTGATTTAGTAACTCAGGATAGTTTATTTGGTGCAACATGTAAATGAATGTTTTTTTCCCCTTAATTTTATTTGATATATGCAGTGTTGTGAGATGTATTTGACACTTATTGCAGGTTTCTCAGTTGTTCATTTGACTGAATAGCTGCTGTATTGAGCCTCCAAATGTTTCTTCATGTTTTATGTCTAAATTAGGTGAATTTATTACCAGATCAGTTTTTTAATTTTTCCAGATCACATAGCAGCAATTATACCTATAGCAAAAAATTAACAGCAAATGCAGTTGATCGGCAATGATAGGTGATCGGCAGTGACCGACCCTCATGGATGATCGTTATTGGAATCGGCAGCTAAAAACCTGATCGGAGTAACCCTATCCCAAACCGAACTTGAAAACAGGTTGTTACTTTGCTAACACTTAGCTTTCGTCTATAATTCATAGGCAGAAGTGAGAGCGCTGAGCAACACAAATAATGACCCGGCCGGAACACAGTGCGCTACATAATAAAACATAGTTTAACAAAGCTTTGAGGAAGATTAATTTTCTCCCCAGGAATTTTAATAATAATACTTGAATCATTCCAGGAATCATTACAGTCTTTGCTAACTTAGCTGGGCTGTAATGATTCCCTAGTGAGAATAATTGATGGGAATTTCAAACAATGTTGAAACTTGGTCATTGGTACAACCTCAACCAGCTTTAGAGTGGGTTAAAGAATGGTGAAATAAGACCAGCTTACCATTCATTTCACAATAATTTATAGAAGTCTCATCATTTAGGCAATAACTGCACTTTAATTGGATGATTTTAATAATGTAATGCATGTGCTGATCATAGCTAAAAGGAGATTAAGGGTTTAAGGTAATGAAGCTTCAGGTTTCAAACACTCTGGGTAACACTGTTAAGAGACACGCCTTTAAAAGTGACTGATACAAACCCAGGGTTTGATTATTTCTACTTAACCCAAGTTCACCTCGCTACAGCAAACAGAAAGGGGCAGGACGGATCACTGTCAGTCTCAGACCTTATTTGGAAATGAGACCATTGCACTCCGGAAGTGAAGGGGGCGCTATTTCCTATGTTATCCGCTGTCTCCCGATTTTATTTTATTTTTTAAATTTATGATATATCTTTACCTTTAGGAAGGAGTTTCACTCTCAGCATGTATTTGAACTTCTCTCTTTTATCTACTCCAGCGCAGCTCACATTTAACAAATTCCGTAGCTTTCTGTGTACTTCTAAATCAGCATTTTACAATTTATAGCACTTTATATTTGATTTTATCTACAACTACTACTCAGTGGTAGTTGTTACTGTGTCTTGTCTCTATGCTGCAACTGCGAAGTAATTTCCCTGCTGGGATCAATAAAGTACTTCTATTCTATTCTATCTGCTCCTTAGTCACATCTTTTCGGGCCTGCTACTGCCTCTAGTGGTGTGTGGGTGGTAACACAACTAATCTAATTACATTACTAAATCAGAATAGCACAAGGTCTTTATTATTTTCTATTAATTTCAGCATTACTGGACCCATAAAATATAAATTCCCTCATAAAAGAACATAACTTTTTATTTTCTTAAGGAAGTAGAGCTAATCAAATGATCTAAACAAGACCTGAAAGTGATTCCAGTTTCGCTCGATGGCCAACCTGTTGAAACTGTGGCAAATTTTAAATTCCTTGTGTCACTTCTGGACAGTCAGCTCAACTTTGCTGAAAACACTGGCTATATTTTTAAGAAATGTTTTCAGAGACTCCATCTTTTAAGAAGCCCTGGTGATCTGGAAGTTACCCAACTTGAAGTTGTGTACAACCTCTAGTTAGATAGAGGTTGTTGAGTTAAAATGTTAAAACTTAACATTCAAACTTGAGTTTTACCTCAACTCAAATTAAATCAACCTTTTAACTCAAGTTTTAACTGTTCATCTCCTCGGCTGTCTTGGTCACATGAGCTGCAGACTAACAGACAATCTTTTAAGAAAATTTTCAATGGCAGGTATAACAGCAGGTAAATGGTGGTGAAACCAAAAACAACTCTGTCTTAACTGTTTGAAACTGAAATCAAACTAAATGATAACACATACCTGTAGCTTGCTAAGTGTTTTGCTCTATTCACAAATTGTTGATAATATGATCCTATGAATATAATTTATTTTATAATTTTAGAGTTGAAGGAAAATTTCCACGTTGATAGACTAAATAGTTTCCTCTTATTTTTTCCAAGATATAAGACTCTACCAACAAAAAGGCTCTCAGAACAATATACATGATACCATAAAAACAAAAATGTGAATTTTTGCTTGTATCTGTTCTTATCTGACAACCAGATTTGTTATTCCTCTGTAAACCTAATTCATTTGTTTGTTACTGACTTTCGCTCAATAAAATTTCTTACATATACATTGTAAATGATATTTTTATTATAGTTGATCATGTTGTTTTTCGTGTCTCCTCATTTCTTTTGTTCCTCCTCTAATTGATGGAAATATATAGATATTATTTATAATGTATAAAAGTATTGTTTATGTCATTTAATTAGCTCTACATCCTTTAGAAAATGAAAAAATATGGTGTTTTATATGATCATTTATCTTTTACGGTGCCAGTAATGCCAAAATTAATAATAAACAATAAAGACATTGTGATATTCTGATTTAGTAATGTAATTAGATTAGTTGTGTTATCACCCCCACGCCACTAAAGGCAGTAGCAGGCCCGAAAAGATGTGACTAAGGAGCAGATTTAGAAGTACACCAAAAGAACGTCCACTTCCTAAAGGTGAAGATGTATCACAGATCCATCCATCCATCCATCTTCCTCCGCTTATCTGGGGTTGGGTCGCGGGGGTAGCAGCTTCAGAAGGGAGGCCCAGACTTCCCTCTCCCCAGCCACTTCCACCATCTCCTCCGGAGGAATCCCAAGGCGTTCCCAGGCCAGCCGAGAGACATAGTCCCTCCAGCATGTCCTGGGTCTTCCCCGGGGCCTCCTCCCGGTGGGACGTGCCCAGAACACCTCACCAGAGAGGCATCCAGGAGGCATCCTGACCAGATGCCCGAGCCACCTCAACTGGGTCCTCTCGACATGAAGGAGCAGCGGCTCTACTCTGAGTTCCTCCCGGATGACTGAGCTTCTCACCCTATCTCTAAGGGAGAGCCCAGCCACCCTACGGAGAAAACCCATTTCGGCCGCTTGTATCCGCGACCTCGTTCTTTCGGTCATGACCCAAAGTTCATGACCAAAGATGAGGGTGGGAACGTAGATCGACCGCTTTTTGGCTCAGCTCTCTCTTCACCACGACGGAACGGTACAGCGCCCGCTTGACGGGAGACGCTGCGCCAATCTGCCTGTCGATCTCCTGCTCCCTTCTTCCCTCATTCGTGAACAAGATCCCAAGATACTTGAACTTCTCCACTTGGGGCAGGACACCCCCCGACCCAGAGAAGGCACTCTACCCTTTTCCGGCTCGAGACCATGGCCTCGGATTTGGAGGCACTGATCGCCATCCCAGCCGCTTAACACTCGGCTGCGAACCACTCCAGCGAGAGCTGCAGATCACATCCCGATGAAGCCAAAAGGACTACATCATCCGCAAAAAGCAGAGATGCAATCCTAAGGCCACCAAAACGGATCCCATCAACACCCTGGCTGCGCCTAGAAATTCTGTCCATAAAAGTAATGAACAGAATCGGTGACAAAGGGCAGCCCTGGCGGAGTCCAACTCTCACCGGAAACGAGCCCGACTTACTGACGGCAATGCGGACCAGACTCTGACTCCGGTCATACAGAGACCTGACAGCCCGTATCAAAGAGCCCGGTACTCCATACTCCCGGAGAAGCCCCCCACAGGGCTCCCCGAGAGACACGGTCGAACGACCTCTCCAAGTCCACAAAACACATGTAGACTGGTTGGGCGAACACCCATGCACCCTCCAGGACCCTGCTGAGGGTGTAGAGCTGGTCCAGTGATCAACGACCAGGACGAAAACCACACTGCTCTTCCTGAATCCGAGGCTCGACAATACGACGGACCCTCCTCTCCAGAACCCCCGAATCCTGAATAGACCTTGCCAGGGAGGCTTAAGAGTGTGACCCCCCCTGTAACTGGAGCACACCCTCCAGTCCCCCTTTTTGAACAGGGGGACCACCACCCCAGTCTGCCAATCCAGGGGAACTGCCCCCGATGTCCATGCGATATCGAAGAGTCAGGTTAACCAACACAACCCTACAACATTCAGAGCCTTAAGGAACTCCGGGCGGATCTCATCCACCCCTGGGGCCCTGCCACAGAGGAGCTTTTTAACCACCTCGGCGACCTCGACCCCAGAGATTGGACAGCCCAACCCAGAGTCCCCAGGCTCCGCTTCCACAATAGAAGGCATGTTGGTGGGATTGAGGAGGTCTTCAAAGTATTCTGCCCACTGGCCCACAACATCCCAAGTTGAGGTCAGCAGCACACCATCCCCACTGTATACAGTGTTGGTGCTGCACTGCTTCCCCCTCCTGAGACGCCGGATGGTGGACCAGAATCGCCTTGAAGCCGTACGGAAGTCTTTCTCCGTGGCCTCTCCAAACTCCTCCCACGCCCGAGTTTTTGCCTCAGCAACCACCCGGGCCGCCTGCCGCTTCACCCGCCGGTACCCATCAGCTGCTTCCGGAGTCCCACAGGCCAAAAAGGCCCGATAGGACTCCTTCTTCAGCCTGACGGCTTCCCTCACCAAAGGTGTCCACCAACGGGTTCCAGGGTTGCCGCCACGACAGGCACCGACAACAATGCGGCCACAGCTCAGATGAGCCGCCTCGACAATGGAGGCACGGTCCACTCAGACTCCATGTCCCCCACCTCCCCCGGGACGTGTTCGAAGTTCTGCAGGAGATGGGAATTAAAGCTCCGTCTCACAGGGGATTCCGCCAGACATTCCCAGCAGACCCTCACAACACGTTTTGGCCTGCCAGGTCTGACCGGCATCCTCCCCCACTAGTGGAGCCAACTCACCACCAGGTAGTGGTCAGTGGACAGCTCCGCACCCCTCTTCACCCAAGTGTCCAAGACATATGGCCGCAGATCAGATGAAACGATGACAAAGTCGATCATGATGTCGATGTATCACAGATTTCAAAAGAAAATAAAAATGGGAGGCTGCGGATAATAAAGGAAATAGCGCCCCCTTCACTTTCAAAGTGCAATGGTCTCATTTCCAAATAAGGTCTGACAGTGGTCCGTCCCGCCACTTTCTCTTTGCTGCAGCGAGGTCCTTCTCACTTAGCCTTTACTTAAAAGAAAAACATTATTAAAACTCTTGCAATACAATTTTAAATAAAACCCATAAAGTATCTAACATAAACAGATTGAAAGCACTGATCAAAACCTTTTGTACTGACTTATTGAAAGTAGACAGTGGGATGAAGGTATGACGCTTCAGCGTATTTTAAACTCTTTCCCATTGTCCAGGTCCGCAAACATGAACACCAAAAGGCTGTGATGAAAAAGTTACTTGAGTATAAACTGTGGTAATTATTGGAAATTTTAAGATGCCTGCAAAGATGAAAAGGATGTTTGCTAATTCTGTTTTTGCAGAATTAGCAAACTTTCACTCACTCTGTGAAAGCAGAGTGAGTGCAGATTGCTGAAAAGACGAAATGCAGTGTCAGAGGTGTCAGGTTAACTGAGAACGTTTCTGAAGGCATAGGATGGTTAAAACATGATGTAACTTTAGAAATCATCAATTAAATGTGCATGTAACAAGACAGTGAGCTGCCAAGTCGAGCATCAACTCTGACCTCTGAACCTATATAGATTACCTCTCACATGGTGAGAAGTCAATGAGAGATACGCCCTGATGGCTGAACCTCTGGATCTGCTTGAACTTCTCTCCACCCCACAATGCAATGCCTCGCTGGTGGAAGGTTGCCAGGTAGGTGCCTTTGGGAGACCAGCGAACATATGTCTCTGTCCAGCGCTGCATCCAAACACAAACAGTTAGGGTTTCTGCATGTTCCACATCCTAATAATCTCCACCTTACACGAAGTTGTCGGGTAACTCACCGCTCGCTCCTCAGCCAAGATGGGATCTTTAGCATCATTTGAGAAGATGGCTGTCCTCTCTCCAGCTTCATAGATGACACTGTACTGGTCACGGCAGTCTGAGTCCTCAATCCAGTGACGCATATTACCCTGAACAGGAAACCAGAGGTAAGAAACCAAATTCATTTCCAAATAAACTGAGACTGAGATATGATTGAGTAAAACTCACAAAATCTTTAAAGGGCTGTTTCTCTGGAGCCTCCCACTCATCACTGATGTTCATGTACCTGACAACAAGAGAAAAAAAAGAATGGGCTTTTAATTAATCTTATAATGATAGATATCTGCTTGCCACTCTATTGACTGATTTGACATACTTGTCAAAGTCAGTGAAGAGGTTAACTCTGAATGTATGCTGTTTGTCCAATTTGTAGCCATCTGCATTCTTCACTGCCTCCACAGCCTGAGTGGGGGCAGCATACTCCAGAAAGATGTATCTACAAAGAGCAGAAGAGCGTTTCATGCCTTCAACTGGTGCGAAAAGCAACAAATCAAGCAGAGCAGGAAGCTCATGGGGTCATACCCTTTGGTCATGCCGTCGGCTTCCGGATAAAACTCAGTTGTGATCTTCCCGAACTTGGAGAAGATCTTGTGTATGACATTCTTGAGTTTTTCCAGCCGCTCCGGCCCCACCTGCGGGACGTTGTCCACCACAACCACCGAGTCAATCCCGTCGGCCTCCTGGGGTTTCTCCCGTAAGATGTCCTCCAGAAGTTCTGACAGGTTGACACAACATAATAAGAATAATTGGAGAGCGAGGAAGACAGAGAAGCAGGACTGACTTATTTGTTCAGGCAGAAAACATCTGCACTATTCAGCCTGCTGCTTCACAACCTGCTGACTTTTCATTTATTCCACAAAACAAACATGAAGATTTTTATGTATTAAAATTAAGTTGGCATATTTCATGTACTGTTACACAGCTGTTTATAAACACTTCAGTTTTAACTAATTAGGTCAAAGAACATTTTACATGCAGAACAAACCCCAGGGTTGCAATCTGAAGTGTCACCAGATGTTTCATTACATCATATGAAAGGAAAGTTAGTTTTTGCTTTTGGCCTTGATTTCTACATCAAAGATTTATCAAGACTAACAAATATAACATATAATGGGTTTAAATAAAAAAGACAACTACAACGTCAGAGCCAGGGGCTGTGTGGGGTCTGCGTGAGGCTAAAACGGTCGTTTAAGGGAGGGGGGTCCTCAAAGAGAATGACGTTTCAGTTCAATAAGTCAAGACTGAACATTTTTATAAAAATATAACCATTAAGTTCCAGTAAATAAAATGAGATATAGTCAGGTGTCTGAAAATTTAGGTACCAACACAGTTGATCTCCTAGCTAACAATTAGCAACAGGCCAGAAAGCCGGCGTATTTCCTGCCGCCGCTCACCCTCATCCTCGATGTCATCCTCGAAGTCCTCCGGGTCGCTGAAGGAGGGCTCCTCCTCCTCATACTCAGGGTCGTCCACCATAGCCAATGTATCTTGCATTTACCAGGGCAAGAGATCAAATGTCTGTCAAAGAGGGAACTGAATTCCTGGAAAAGGTGAGGCTAACAATGCTCGGCCGGTAAAGCACCATGTGCGAAAATGGACGAAGAGGCGGAAACAAAGCGCCGGAAGCGGCTCGGAGGCGCGTGGGAGCGCTGCGAAGAAAACCCAGATCTGTAAGTTAAAATGATGGGTAGGTATCACCATACTTAGGGTACCCTCCAGGTACTTATAAATCTACAAAGTGTTTCGCCGTTTTGTTGGTCAATGCGAGTTCAGTTCCCGCGAGAAAATGTCGAGCTTAGGCTGAATGAAACATATCAAACGAAGACGTGTTTTAGCTATCTTTAGCTTTCGGAGTTAAACCGAAAGTCTGTATAACTTCTAACTCAAATTTAATAGATAGATAGATAACGTTATAAAGACATGGACAGCCAATGTGTTTCCATCCTGCCCCGTGTCTGTGGAGTTCTGTTGGTGTCAGGAAGCTCTCTCCCCGATGACACCAGTCTCGAGAAATTACTGGACTGGTTTACAACCATCGCACAGACCGGTCAGTAAAACCAACATTCTCCTAGCTTAGACCTATCTATATAAAAATGTCATAATAGAATTAAAGTTGTCATTCAGTTCCAGAACTGTCTGTACCCCTTGAATTTCTTTTTTTTTTTTTTTTTTTTTTTTTTAAATCGTAGTAATAAAAATAAATCTGAAAAGTGTGGTATTTTGTATCTAGCTCCCTTTACTTTTATTGGGGCCTGCCCATAGCAATGCATAAGGAGAGCAGTGACTGACTTGCGAAGCAAGTCAGTCACTGCCTCCATGCATTGCATGGCAGGCACCTATTGTTCTACACCCAATAGAATGTTTCTTTATTATTATTGGGGCCTGCCCATAGCAATGCATAAGGAGAGCAGTGACTGACTTGCGAAGCAAGTCAGTCACTGCCTCCATGCATTGCATGGCAGGCACCTATTGTTCTACACCCAATAGAATGTTTCTTTAATACGTATTATTTATTATTCTTCCGTTACCGTTAATGCGGCTCGTACCGCTGCGAGCCCACCCACAAAAGTGGTATCAAAACGTGCGGCTCGTTCCCGGGAAGGGAGCTATTACTTTTGGTGGGATTTGGAGTTACCATGGCGACGTAAAAAGCAAAAAACGACCCCAAAATCACTAACGAGCTCACCAGGTGCAAGTCTCGTCGTCAAGGGGACGAGGCAACCAGTAAATCCTGAAAATACCCTATTTTTGAGGATTTTCTGTGTCGTCATAACCTTATGTAGAGACGCCATTCAAACTTCATTTTGTAGATACGTCCGTGATCTCTTTTAAAGTGAAGACAGCACGTCAATATGTATTATGGTTTGTCCACAACTTCTTTCTAAGCGACCCAAAGTTTTTGATTTTTGGAAAAATCAGAGTGTGAAGGCCGCTCCGCTAGAGTGAGAGTCAGAGTGAAATTTCGACCCCAAATCATTTTTTAACTCGCCCTCACGCTCACAAATATTGCATGATTGGTATCAAACTTGGTCATGACATTGATACGCGTGCCTGCTCCGGTCAAATGTTTTCAAAAATTATCTAGCGCTTACAGTTTTCTCTCCAGGTGCTTCAGAGCAAAGTCATGCGCCAGGGTAGCAGACAGATCTCACTGATTCACTTCCATGTATTTCTGATAAATTTCAGACCTTGGCACACACTTTTTTTATCTCATCGCTGTTAATACTGTGAGTGAGGTAGAGATATGAATGGCGGGACTATGTGAGACGACAAATAGCCCTCTCATATGCTTCAAACGGTTTTCGAATATGTATTACGGTTCCCGAACGGGAAACAGTTTTTTGCCATGCTTTTTTTAGTCAAACTGGCTGGCTCAAACAGAGAATTGTCTCCCCCTGGATGTCTCACTCACAGCTGGCAGAGAGGATTATTTACCATGGCAACGGAACCCAGAGCAGGAGAGCTGCTGAGGACTTCAAATACGCATCACTGTAGTTCGAACTACTAGTTCAGTTAAAACAGAGGAGGACTGAGATGGCCTTTAGAAAAACTTGCTGCTATGGGCTGTATATAACTAATTTAACCCTGTCACTGTTACACATGGGATGAGTCTAGCCCTTTGAAATGAAGCTTACTGAAAATTTCAAAATAAAAGCCCTTGAAAATTTTTACATCAGGTCATTGCTTTTTGAGCGTTATATGACTGATTTAATCCAATGACTGTTACACATGGGATGACTTTGACCCTTTCAAATGAAGCTTAACAAAATTTCAAAATAAAAGCCTTGGGAATTTTTACATCATGTAATTGCTCTTTTTGGCTTTATGTGACTGGTTTATCCAAAGCACTCTTACACATTGGATTAGTGTGGGCATTTAATATGAAGCTTACTGCAAATTTCAAAATAAAAGCCTCAAAATGCCCCTCTGGACAGTGCATCACGAGGCGGTGCAGTGATATCATTCTGCATTATCTGTTTATCCGAGGTTAGGGAACTGCCTTGCGCAGCAAGGCAGTTCATTAGCATTAGCCTTTTAGCTTAAATAAGCTATTTTCTATTTTTCAGACTTATTAGCCATGTTTAGTATACTTAATGGAGTAAGTAAATGACAGTAAACATTATAATGATACCCCACATGCTACTGAAAGTATTTATGCTTATATTAGCATATTTGCTCATTTTAGCTAATGCACTTGCTTTATCATACTGAATGTTGCATGTCCAGCTTACTTAACATTCTTGTGATTCTCCACATGCTATTGATTACATTGCAGCTTTCTTTAGCATTGATGCAAATTGTTAGCATCAGAACGCTGGGTCCAAACCGACGGGCACACTTTGGCAGGCCCCAGTTAAATTTCTTCAGGAATTTTCTAGTTCTTAACTTATTCTTCCGTCACCGTGAATGCGTCATCACATGAGCCCACCCACAAAAGTGGTATCAAAACGTGCGGCTCGATCCCGTGAGGTGTGCTATTACTTTTGGTGGGATTTGGAGTTACCATGGCGACGTAAAAAGCAAAAAACGACCCCAAAATCACTAACGAGCTCACCAGGTGCATCTCTCGTCGTCAAGGGGATGAGGCAACCAGTAAATCCTGAAAATACCCTATTTTTGAGGATTTTCTGTGTCATAACTTTATGTAGAAACGCCATTCAAACTTCATTTTGTAGATACGTCCGTGATCTCTTTTAAAGTGAAGACAGCACGTCAATATGTATTATGGTTTGTCCACAACTTCTTTCTAAGCGACCCAAAGTTTTTGATTTTTGGAAAAATCAGAGTGTGAAGGCCGCTCCGCTAGAGTGAGAGTCAGAGCGACATTTTGACCCCAAATCATTTATTACCTCGCCCTCACGCTCACAAATATTGCATGATTGGTATCAAACTTGGTCATGACATTGATCAGCGTGCCTGCTCCGGTCAAATGTTTTCAAAAATTATCTAGCGCTTACAGTTTTCTCTCCAGGTGCTTCAGAGCAAAGTCATGCGCCAGGGTAGCAGACAGATCTCACTGATTCACTTCCATGTATTTCTGAAAAATTACAGACCTTGGCACACACTTTTTTTATCTCATCGCTGTTAATACTGTGAGTGAGGTAGAGATATAAATGGCGGGACTATGTGAGACGACAAATAGCCCTCTCATATGCTTCAAACGGTTTTCGAATATGTATTACGGTTCCCGAACGGGAAACAGTTTTTTGCAATGCTTTTTTTAGTCAAACTGGCTGGCTCAAACAGAGAATTGTCTCCCCCTGGATGTCTCACTCACAGCTGGCAGAGAGGATTATTTACCATGGCAACGGAACCCAGAGCAGGGAGAGCTGCTGAGGACTACAAATACGCATCACTGTAGTTCGAACTACTAGTTCAGTTAAAACAGAGGAGGACTGAGCTGGCCTTTAGAAAAACTTGCTGCTATGGGCTGTATATAACTAATTTAACCCTGTCACTGTTACACATGGGATGAGTCTAGCCCTATGAAATGAAGCTTACTGAAAATTTCAAAATAAAAGCCCTTGAAAATTTTTACATCAGGTCATTGCTTTTTTGAGCGTTATATGACTGATTTAATCCAATGACTGTTACACATGGGATGACTTTGACCCTTTCAAATGAAGCTTAACAAAAATTTCAAAATAAAAGCCTTGGGAATTTTTACATCATGTAATTGCTCTTTTTGGCTTTATGTGACTGGTTTATCCAAAGCACTCTTACACATTGGATTAGTGTGGGCATTTAATATGAAGCTTACTGAAATTTTCAAAATAAAAGCCTCAAAATGCCCCTCTGGACAGTGCACGCAAAGAGTATGTGCAGTGATATCATTCTGCATTATCTGTTTATCCGAGGTTAGGGAACTGCCTTGCGCAGCAAGGCAGTTGATTAGCATTAGCCTTTTAGCTTAAATAAGCTATTTTCTATTTTTCAGACTTATTAGCCATGTTTAGTATACTTAATGGAGTAAGTAAATGACAGTAAACATTCTAATGATACCCCACATGCTACTGAAAGTATTTATGCTTACATTAGCATATTTGCTCATTTTAGCTAATACACTTACTTTATCATACTGAATGTTGCATGTCCAGCTTACTTAACATTCTTGTGATTCTCCACATGCTATTGATTACATTGCAGCTTTCTTTAGCATTGATGCTAATTCTTAGCATCACAACGCTGGGTCCAAACCGACGGGCACACTTTGGCAGGCCCCAGTTAAATTTCTTCAGGAATTTTCTAGTTCCCTTAATTAAAATGGTTTTGAAAGTTACCTGATTAGAAAATGGATTCCATCAAAATATATTCAGAAATCCACAGCTGAGCAGGGAGAATCTTTCAGGAGAAAAACTAGTCTATATAAACAGTGAAGGTTGAAAGAAGGCATAAAAAACACAGTTTGCAGTTGGCAAGACTTAGTATGAGAGAGAGGTATTAAGACTAACGTTGAGACTCGCCTTCCACGCTTCCAGCTAAACGATTTAATCCCAAACATACAGGCAGAATCAGAGGTTTCAAATTCATTTTCATTTTGGACCACAACAAGATTATGAATATTGTCTTTGAATTGATCAAATCCATTAACAAACCATTAAAATATTGATAACAGTCACTTCATTCAATAAGTACTACTTAAGATAAAATAATATTGAACATCTTTTACATTGATCAGTCCCTTCAGAATTTTACGATTCTCTTTGTAATTTTTTTTGCAATAAAAATCAAAGACGGGAGTCGGGGCAGGGAATGTGCAGATCGATCACATAAAATTCAACAAAAAAATCATTGATGTATTTAGTTGTAGTGTCACAAAACAGGTTTTCTGTTCAATTTCAACTTGTCTGTGTTTTTGTCTGTGTTTTTTCACTTCATTAAGGGGCATCTCTGTTGGAGGCATGTCCATGTCTGGTTGATTTCGTCTCCAAGGTGGCCTTTAACTACGCCTCAGGCTCCAGCATCCTTTCTTTCACTCTGAAGCTCACTGGCTTGATCGGTGCTTCTGAAGATGGCTTTAAAGTTCTGAAGGTACGACTAAAGAATTTGAACAGCCCCCGACCTGGTATCCCTTTCTTTCATCCCTCCATTACTCACTCTAATGTGCAGGAGTGCTCTGTATTGAAACTGGTCTTTAATCCTCATCACTGGCAAGAGGCAGGACTTTGGGAGGATCCGTGTCTGCGGATTGGCTGGATCCAGGGTCTAAAGATGATTCTGCAGCACTCAGAAGCTCTCTGTTTTTTTGCGCAAGCAGGTAATTCATCATGTAGGACATTTGACCTTCTTTTGTTCACTTTGCTTAACAAGATTTTCACAAAAAGACTGACGTGTTCCTTTATTGTCTGCAGATCTTATTGAACCACTCCTTCAACTTCAGACAGACTCAAGCCTTTTTGTTGCTTCAGCTGCCAATCAGACACTCGCTCAGGTCCTGCTTCTCTGTCAGTCTCTAACCTCTGTGGGTCATAATGGTTCAAAAAATAAAGACTTAGAACACAACAGTGTGAGTGTGGAAACCACCCAGAATTACAGTGGTATCATCACCAAGGTCTCTGAATATCTGAACAAATCAGTGGTTCTGAAGGAAATTTCACAGCTTTCTGGAAGCCAGCAGATCCTCAGGCTACTGGCCATGCTCCTGGTCCGAGTCGGGCCTCCTCTGAGGGACACACTGCTGCTGGCTGTCATGAACTCTTTGGAGGAACTAGTGATAACAAGCTGCAGTCAGCTCACAGTTCCTCTCATGGACGTCATCCTGGCTGCAAACAGGTGAGATCATTTAGTCAGGTGTTGAACTGCTGTTGAATGCAGCTAGCAGTCTCTGCTCTAGCATTAAAGCAGCAGCATTCGATCTACATTAGATCTGTTTTAGCCCTGTAGCTAACTTGCTAGTGTATCCTATAAGCTAAAGGCAAGCTTTATGCTGTACAGTACTGAGATAGTTGGAAGTCAATAAACACAGTTCACTGAAGCACATGTATTTCATCTAGTTAAACCAATTGCCTAAATTCTGATACCAGACCAAAAAAAGGAAAATTATCTTCTGGGTAAATATAAATTGTATCTATCTATATATATATATATATATATATATATAGATATCAAAAAATCTCATACCTGTGAACCTCTTGTGCAGGGTACTGTGCAAAAGTATCAATCCTCCCCTAATGTCTTTATACCTCGCCTCTAGTGAGCTAGATAAAAGAAAACTGAGAAACAAAGTATCACTAAAACAGTGGAAAAAAAAAGAAGATTAAATTGTTAAATATCAAAAATCCTGAAAAAGTTAAGCCTTTAGAACAGTGGTGCCCAAAGTGGGTCCTGGAAGGCCAGCATCCTCCATGTTCTAGTTCTCTCTCTGGTGGAACTAACAACCTTTTCAGCATATCAGTGTTCTTCTAATGAGCCATCATTGGATCCAGGTGCATTAAACCAGGGAGTGAACTAAAAAATACAAGATGTTGGCCCTCGAGGACCCACTTTGGGCACCCCTGCTTACAGAAACATAAATACAGATAGCTTAGCATAACTGAAGCCAGTCTAACTAGACTAAGATTCATCAAAAAGGAAAGTTTTCTGCCTAGTCTTAAAAGTTTTCAGAGAGCCTGTCTGCTTCCAGAGGAGAGAAGCCTGAGAACTAAAAAGATCGTCCTCTCATTCTACTGCTAGTACCTTCAGGAAGCAGCAGTAAAACAGCAGTCTGGGAGTGAAGTACTCTCTTAGGACCATATGGATCAATCACATCAGGGATGGGAAGCTAAAATCAGAGAAATAAGATCTCTCTGTAATTTCATCAGATCCTTCATTGTACAGATCCTTTATTTACCTTCTAAAACTTTCTATGCTGCAATCAAACATGTTGTGGCCATAGCGAGGCTGAGTGGATAAGCTAACATTTATTGCAGTCAAAGCAGTTCTTTGGGAAATGCATACTAGCTGGACTGTTATGATGAAGATATTTTAGATACATTATGTGTAGTCCTACTATAATCCAGCTTTGAAGTGACAAAGCTATGGGCTTTCTGCAGCACTCTGGGGGAAGATAGTTTTTCATTTTCACAGTTTTAGAGAGTGAAGACCTTGAAATTTGTTTTAAAGAGTTTAAATAAGATTAGTCAGATATGGTGGTGTGAGAAAACACAGCAAAAAAGAATAGTTCAAAGAAAAAACCTTGAAAGACCTCAAATAGGCTGTAGAACTGTATCTCCTAGAGGAGAGTGGGAGTCATCTGTTAGGGTATTTAAATATTGTATACACTTGTCACTGTAGAATATGAAAATATTTTTTCAACTAAAAAACTTTTCTTAAAAAATAATTACAATGAATGAAGCTGGACCAGTTTCTTTCCACACTCAAGCTTACACAAAAAAAACATCAGACTTAAATTCTGACTATAAATGTGTTTTAACAACTCCACGTCAAACTTTAAAGTGCTTAAAAATGAATAATTTTGTTTTAAGCAGAGATTTTTCAGAATTCATAAAGAAGAAACAGATCATTGAAACTAATGTCCTTCTGTTAAATTTTAATGAATGGATTATGTTTATTTGCACAGTGGTCTCAGGGACGATTCTGTCTCAAAGCAGCGACTCATCCAACTTTTGTGGTTTATGTTGAACATGAAGAAGCCTGCCAATGTTATGCAGGCTGCAGCTGCTGTGCTACACAGCCACCAAAGGTGAGTGTAGCAGTAAACTAGAAAACCTTTGATTTTCTTGTTAAAGTAGAACCTGCTATCTGGTCTATCTTCCTCTGTGTCCAGTGATCCCGCCCTCTCTGCCCACTCTGCTCGAGTCCTGCTGCTACCCCTGGACATCGTTACTGGTGTCTCCTTACTGGATGAGAACTCCACAGGTGACAAACAACATTGGTGTGTGTTTTTACATATGTAATAAATGTTTATTAACTCCCTTTAAGAGCATGTTGTCGAATCCTGCAGAAGAGCTTCGAATTTTAATAACTGAGCAGCTTAAGAGGAAAAGCTGCATCTCCATAATTTGTGTATGTCTATCAAACATACCTCAGATCACACTAATGGTGAGTAAAATCAGCAGATAAAAGGAGCATCAGTTATCTTTATTCCATGTTGAAACTGTCATACTTGGATCTGTTCCTCCCCAGGCTTCAGACCGCCTCCCCTGTCCTCAGAGGCAAATTGTTACTGCAGTTTTGATGTTACTGAGGCTGTGCTGCGTGGACTCCTCATCTTCATCTGCTGGCTGTGTTGAAGTTGTCAGATTTATTACAGGAAACAGCAAAGTTCAGAAATGTGCCCTGGAGGCTCTGTTAGTGCTCAGCAAGAGTGCAGGTAAAACTCTGACTCTTCCAAACACAGCAAAGCATCCAACATCTCTTCTCTGTCGCTCTGTATACAAGCTAGTGAGTTATCTGAGAGGGAAAGCAGCAACAGGCAGGTTTTACCAAGCTTAAAGGGGTGGTATTATCAATCAATCAATCAATCAATCAAATTTTATTTGTATAGCACATTTCAGCAGCAAGGCATTTCAAAGTGCTTTACATCAAATCAAACACAAAAATACAATGCAACATAGAATCAACAATAAAAACACAACATAGTCAGATTCCGTCAATAAATTTGCAATTGATTATGTATTTTCTAGGCACATCGTGCCATTATTAAAAATGCAATAAATCTCCAATATGACTTAAAAGAAATCTGACTTTGTAAAACCTGGAAATTGGGCCTCTGTCTCTTTAAAACTTCCTGCTCTTTCTTAAACTCCACCTACAGGAAGTCATCACAACATGGCTCCTTGATTAGACCTTTAACAATGTTTTCAGAAATTTCTTAGCATTTCACTGAGAGGTAGTTCCTATGAGCTCAACTGATGTGTAGTTCCAACAGATGTTTGCTAATTGCTTCTGGCTAGTCTGAAGGAGCTGATTGAGGGGGTGTCAGGAGGGGATTTCTGGGAGGCAGAAGCTCCCAAGCTACCACAGCCTCAGAGCTGAGCCTTGAAGGTGGGGCTAGGTCCACCCAGGAGTTTTGCACAGCTAAATTGTTGCTATGGAGATTAAAGGATTTCTTAAACATGAAAGAATCAATGCAACACTCTAGGTATAATTTTGAAGAGGGACTATATAAATAATATGTATATTATTTAAGTATTGTTTCATGTAGCAGACCCCCTTCCCCCCAAAGGAAGGACTGTGGCTTTACTGATGAACAGTGAGGTTTATTGGAATTTCACAAAAAGAGCTGTATGTACAGACACACAAAGAAAAGACAGTGTAAGCTACCAAAATATGACTTTACAACAGTAACGTTTGAAACAAAAATAACATTCACTACTAAAATATCAACTCTTATTCAAAAGCTATACTAGTATTCATATACAATAAAACAAATTTACAATTTCAACCAATCAGTTATTGAAAATGAGAGGCCAATGGGCCAAAACTCACAACCTTCTTTCAAAATAAAAGCTTACCTCCAGTTTCTGTTTGATTCACACTTTAAGTTTGTTTCTAGCAGCTGTAAACTTTTAAAAGCTTTGTGTTAATTAATTTTCAAAACAAAATTATGTATCTGAAAATAAATTAAAATATATTGTGTGTGGAAAAATCCTGTAAACCACAAATGTGTAACCTCAATCAAAATTGGTGACATTTGACAGGCAAAAAATCTTTCTGATTCCATAAATCATTTGTTACCAGTGACTACTCTCACTTCAGGGACAGCTCTAGAAGATACCCACCAAATGTCATCCAGATTTGATGATGTTAGACTTGCAGTTCAGGACAAGAAACAAAAATAACTGATATGGCCAGATATGAAGTTTCATAAATCAGATGAAGTTTTCCCAATTCACAAATTGTTTTAATTATTCAGCTATTAATACTTAAGAATCATACCCATGTTTGTTTTGTTGAGTTGTAGTAGTTTTGGAACTGGAGTGCTTTAATGCGTTCCAAAGGTAAGTAGTATTACAGTGGTGCAGTTGGTAGAGCTGCTGCCTTGCAGCAAGAAGGTCCTGGGTTCGATTCCTGGCCCGGGGTCTTTCTGCATGGAGTTTGCATGTTCTCCCTGTGCATGGTGGGTTCTCTCCGGGTTCTCTGGCTTCCTCCCACAGTCCAGAAACATGACTGTCAGGTTAATTGATCTCTCTAAATTCTCCCTAGGTGTGAGTGTGAATGGTTGTTTGTCCTGTATGTTTTCTGTGTTGCCCTGCGACAGATTGGCGACCTGTCCAGGGTGACCCCGCCTCTCGCCCGGAACGTTAGCCCTTTGTCCCTGGTGTATAGAAGATGGATAAGTAGTACTAATATGAACCTCCCATGAAGTTTCATAAATCAAAGAAAGGTTTCACAAATCACACATTTGTTTATATATATTCTGCTAGTTTAGAATATTCTAGTCCAACTTTGAAATGTCTGTGGTTTTGGTTTTTAAAGTAGAGCAAATTATAGATGCTCAGGATAGTGTGAAATCAAGTAGAGTGGCCTTTTAGCTATTTCCAGAATCAGAAGCCCCAGGTGAAGCCAAATTTGCAAATTCAGCTTTGTTGCCTCAAACTTTTATTAAAATAAAAATGACTAAGTCATTCTTTTTTGGTAATCAAAATCTGAAGTTCAGATCAAACTAAAGTATCCACTAATTATTTAGCTGAAGAAAAACACAAAGTTAATATATAGGGAGAAAACTTAACAATAAACCAATTACAAATTTCTTCTTTTGATGGGCTTTAATTTGAAATGACACTTCAGATGTGGATGGCAATTGCTGGGTGTCTTCTAGAGGTGTCCCAGTGTCACCCTAAAGAGATAGAAGTCGCTGGAAAGAAGCTTAAAGTGAATGAAACATAAACCGGAGGTGAGCTTTATTTTGAAAGAAGCTTGTAAAGGAGGGTGCCGTAACTGGTGCCGTCTCATTTCCAAAGAGGCAGCTCCGGAAATGACAGTAAGAGAGTTTGATTGTACACATGAGAGAGTTTGTAAGTTTTGGCCTATTGGGCCTCTCATAACAGAAATATCCTTATTTATAATATAAACATACCTTGTACCTCTATCAGTTGGGCCGCTAATAACAGCTACGTTTTAACAACGTTGTTACAACTTGTCGTCTGTTCTTTTCTGTTAAGCTGCCCTCCTATAACTTAAACAGCGGAAGTTGTCTTATCAAAATAAAGGCATAAAATCAAAAACCGGAAGTCAGCCATATATTATACAAATAAAACAAAATAAAAACAATAAGTGCTAAAAAGGGGATACAGCAAATGGGCTTAATTTGGGGTTATTTGCATTTTAAATATCCAATCTGGTATTTTCCGCTGTGGTTGTTTGGTTGTTTTGTTCCTTTGTTTGTAAGATATTTGAAGCACTTTGTGTGATATTTTAAAATGTTCTGGTACTTCATGCAAAACAAAAGCTGACTGAGTTCTGTAGGTTTATATTCTTCCTGTTTTTGTTTTTTCTCAGGAGTGAAGATGGTTCTGGTTGACGTCTTCAAAGTTCTGACTGCATATTTAAATAGTCCTTCATCTGACCCATCTGTAAGTTTGTGTACGTTTGACACTAGTCACATTTCAGCAAGGGCTCACAGAAATGTAAAAAAGTGGGGCCCTGTCAATTACAAAATTAATCATCTTGTGTTTTCTAAGATTGTTTTTAGTTGTAAAAATTTTATGTTCCCCCTCCCAGACCAAAAAAACACACATCCATATTTGCCCTGAACCCCCCTGGATCTTTATGAAATGGTTTGTTCCTTTTTGGAGGTTTGACGGTGACGATGTTCAGCAGCAGTCAGTAGAAGACAAGAATGACTGTGGTGGTTATTATGCTGCTAAGAAAAATGATAAAATCAGGTTTTCATAAAATAAAATAGAAGATAGAAAGAGGGAGAGAGAAAAAGGTAAAAGTGTCAATTTGTAACCCAGTTTTTCTCTGAGAGGTAGGTAGACTGTGTGAGATTATCAACCATTTAGCATAGTTAGCTTAGCTACAGACTATGGTTTGCCTCCGTTTCACTAGCATTTAATAAATTAAGGAAAAAGAAATTACCAAAATATTCATACACTCAACAAAAATATAAACGCAACACTTTTGTTTTTGCTCCCATTTTTCATGAGATGGACTCAAAGACCTAAAATTCATTCCAGATAAACAATATTACCATTTCTTTCAAATGTTGTCCACAAATCTGTCTAAATGTTTGATAGTGAGCACTTCTGCTTTGCTGAGATAATCCATCCCACCTCACAGGTGTGCCACACCAAGATGCTGATCTGACATCATGATTAATGTACAGGTGTACTTTGTACTGCCCACAATAAAAGGCCACTCTGAAATGTGCTTTTTTTTTTTTTTTTTTTGCTTTATTGGGGGTCTGGGGACTCAAAACCAGTCAGTAGCTGGTGTGACCACCATTTGCCTCATGCAGTGCAACACACCTTCTTCCCATAGAGTTTATCAGATTGTCAATTGTGGCCTGTGGGATGTTGGTCCACTCCTCTTCAATGGCTGTGCGAAGTTGCTGGATATTAGTGGGAACTGGTAGACGCCGGTCAAGCACATCCCAAACATGCTCAATGGGTGACATGTCCGGTGAGTATGCTGGCCATTCAAGAACTGGGACATTTTCAGCTTCTAAGAATTGTGTACAGATCCTTGCAACATGGGGCCATGCATTATCTTGCTGAAACATGAGGTGATGTTCATGGATGTATGGCACAACAATGGGCCTCAGGATCATTGGCATCAGCAAAGCACTCACCCACACCACACACACTGTCTGCCATCCGCCCTGAACAATGTAAACCGAGATTCATCGGTGAAGAGAACACCTCTCCAACGGTCCAGACGCCATCGAATGTGAGCATTCGCCCACTCAAGTCTGTTACGGTAGCAGGTTAAGACCCCGATGAGGACGACGAACATGCAGTTGAGCTGCCCTGAAACGGTTTCTGACAGTTTGTGCAGAAATTCTTTGGTTATGCAAACCGATTGTTTCAGCAACTGTCTGAGTGGCTGGTCTCAGATGATCTTGGAGGTGAACCTGCAGGATGTGGAGGTCCTGGGCTGGTGTGGTTACACCTGGTCTGCGGTTGTGAGGCCGGTTGGATGTACTGCCATATTCTCTGAAACTCCTTTGAAGATGGCTTATGGTGGAGAAATGAACATTCAATGCACGAGGAACAGATCTGGTTGACATTCCTGCAGTCAGCATGCCAATTGCACTCTCCCTCAATGCTTGCGACATGGTGGCATTTTGCTGTGAGACAAAACTGCACATTTCAGAGTGGCCTTTTATTGTGGGCAGTATAAGGTACACCTGTACACTAATCATGATGTCAGATCAGCATCTTGGTGTGGCACACCTATGAGGTGGGATGGATTTTCTCAGCAAAGCAGAAGTGCTCACTATCAAACATTTAGACAGATTTGTGGACAACATTTGAAAGAAATGGTAATATTGTTTATCTGGAATGAATTTAAATCTTTGAGTCCATTTCATGAAAAATGGGAGCAAAAACAAAAGTGTTGCTTTTATATTTTTGTTGAGTGTATATTGAACTTGTCCCAGTACCTTTTGTTCTGTTCTCTGATATGTATATTTAATAAAGTCTTGAGGCTACATAGAAGCACGCGGGACACATCTCCATCTTAGCAGGTACTCTTTTATTCTGCTCCACCCCCGAACACAATACAGCACAAAGGCTCCTATCCACTGATAGCCTGATATTACATCCCCCTTTCTGAATGGGATATGTTATGAGGGTTTATATAAGAACATGTAGAAATGTAAACTTAAATCACACCAGAAAGATGCATCCTGTGGAATACCAAAGATTAACTTAGTATCTTACTAGTACTTTTCCACAGTAGAATGTGCTAGAACTTTAACTTGTCATTACTGTTTATTTATCTATTTTACACTAACAGTGCACAAACTTAAAAATCTTTCCAGTCACAGTTCAGCCTTAGAACTACGATATGTAAATCTCAGAACATTAAAGTAATCTCTAAAACATTTAACTTTAGCTACTAAGAGGAAGGGGTGGACTACCCAAGTCCTCTATCTGAATGTGGGGATTATTCTGCCCCATGCAGGAAACTCACTCAGTTCCTATGAACAAATAGAATCATCCAGATAGGCTTTGTGTCTCCTACTTCTCAGTGAAACTCGACTCTCAGGTGGTGGAGTCTGATTGCTCACCTCCTGCTGGTCTTCATCTGGATCAGGTGTGTGTGGAGAATTGTGAGGATTTTCTTCAGGTAATGTCTCTTGTGGAACAGCAGAAGTTTCAGGTGGAACAGCAAATGTTTCAGTTGTTCCAGGAGTGTGTGCAAGGTGGTAGCTATTCCTTCTCAGCATGCCTCTGGGTGTCTCAATGATGTAGGATCGAGGTGATCCTGCTCCAGACACTATTGTTCCTCTGGTTTGCAAATCTGTCACCCACACCTTCTGAACATGTCACATGTAGGAGTGACATGTTGCGGGCCCGGGGCCTCCAGTTGTAGTTTTGTCTTTGTTTCTGTCTATAGTTGTTTTCTGCAGTCCTCAGCTTTTCCATATCAATATTCTTTGGCGTTAGCTGCGACTGAGTAACAGGAACAGTTGTCCTTATCCTCCTTCCCATGAGAAGCTCAGTCGGACTGAATCCATTCGCTAATGGAGCAGAACGGTAGGCCATAAGAGCAAGATATGGATCCCTTGCCTTTTTAAGGAGAGTCTTGATAGTCCTGAAAGCTCTCAGCCTCCCCGTTGCACTGAGGAAAATTTGGGCTGGATCTTTTATGACTGAAGCCCCATTCTTGTGCAAATCTTCTGAAGGAATCCGAAGCAAACTGTGTCCCATTATCAGAACGGAGACACACTGGTATGCCATGGCGTGCAAAGATGGACTTACAGTGTTCAATCACTCCCTTAGATGCTGTGGAAGTAAGTTTGCAACTTCAAAACATCTGGAGAAATAATCCACAATCACCAAATATTGTTTGTCTTTAAACTGGAAAAGATCAGCTCCCACCATGACCCATGGTCTTTGTGGGAATTCAGTGGGCAGTAGTGGTTCTTTGTGTTTAGTTCTCTCACAGCAACAAGTGTCACAGGTCTCCAACAGCTTAATGAGCTCGCTGCTCAGACCTGAGTTTTTGGCCCTTTCTCTACATTTAGTTATCCCCAAGTGACCCTCATGTAGCTTCGATAGAATGTACTTTCTGAGAGAAGCTGGAATCACTATTCTGCTACCATAAAGATGTAGGCCATTTTGAACAGTAAGTTCACCTAAAAATGGCAGATAAGGCTGGAAATCTTTCTCAATAGAGTATTTGCTAGCCACATGGGAAATACTGTAAGAAAATCTCATTAGTTGCATTCGCAGTCGCTATATGCGAGGAAGAAGCTTGTTTAGACTCTTCGACCCCAGCAGCGGGCGAACGGCTTATGATCGGTTTCGAAAGTAGACTGCCAGTCTACTTTCAAATAAGTAGACTGACAGGAAGTGTCAGTCCCTTTTGAATAAGGGACACTAGAGCCCACAAAAAGAACCCCTGGAGGGAAAAAAAAGAAACTCTGCGATCCTCTCACAGGCCCATGTTGAAGCGAGAGCCTCTTTCTCAATCTGAGTGTACCTCTGCTCTGTGTTGCTGAGAGACCGTGATGCATATGCCTCTGGCCTCCATCCTGTATCAGCATGTTTCTGGAGAAGAACTGCACCGAGTCCACACGATGATGCATCTGCTGACACACGTTTCTGCATTCGGGTCATACAATGCTAGTCCTGGTGGTGTTGTCAGATCTGTTTTAATAGCGTCAAAAGCTTGTTGCTGTGGTAGACCCCATGACCAAATGTTTGATTTCAGAAGATCTCTCAAAGGTCGGGTTTTCTCTGCTAGGTGGGGTAGGAACTTCCCAAGATGGTTCACCATACCCAGGAAGCGTCTCACCTCGTTTATATTTCTTGGCTCCTCCATGGCTCTTATAGCACTCACTTTATCCAGGTCTGGACTGACTCCTGATGCATCAATGACTTGTCCCACGAACTTTATGCTGCGTTTAGAAAACTCACATTTGTCATTTAGCGTTACATTCGCCTCTTGGAGTCGAAACAGTGCTTTCCTCTGTCTTTCATCGTGCTCCTGCTGCGTCGACCCCCAGATGAGGACATCATCCATCTGACAAAGGACTCCATCCAGGCCCTCTAGAATCCGTGTCATGAGTTTCTGGAAGTGCTCTGGTGCCGATGAAATCCCAAAGCAGAGCCGATTGTACCAATAGCGCCCAAAAGGTGTAATGAAGGTGATGAGCAGGGAAGACTTCCTTGACAGTGGAATCTGCCAGAAACCAGCATTGGCGTCCAATTTGGAGAACACTTTTGCTCCTGCTAGCTGTCTGAGCGTGTGCTCTACTGATGGGAGTGGATGTTTTTCTCTCATGACATATTTATTCAGTTCTGTGAGATTAATATATATCCTCACCTTGCCCGACCTCTTGGGAACAACCACCATAGTCCCCAGTTCGTTGGTTCCTCCACTTTGGTGATGACTCCTTCCTGCTGCATACGGTTGAGCTCCTCTTTAACCTAAGGCAGTAGGGGGAGGGATATTTGCCTCGGCGTTGAGAGGGAGAAAGGCTGCGCATCTGGTGACAGAACAATGTTATACTCGCCCTCCATCAGTCCTAGTCCTGTGAAAAGTTTAGGAAACTCCTGCTTCACAGCATCAATGGAGTCCAAACCTATTTGATTTACCTGTGCAACCAATTTTAATGCTATTGCAGCACGCCCACTCAGCAATGATGTACAAAGATCCTTCACAACATAAATATCCTCCTCAGTACTAACACTGTTGTTGCTGTAAACATGCCTTTCACTTTAAATCCAGTGCCTCCTGGTCCCTGCAGGATTTTCTTTGGTTTATCTAATTTGCCAAATTAGATATGAGGATGAATGACAGCGCTAAGACCCTCCTCCTGGTTCTGATTGGTTGTTTTTGGTCAGAATGTTACATTATTTTAGCAAGCAATAGCAGTTCAGGGAGCAGGTGGAGGAGATCGATCTTTTCACAGATTATCTGTTTCATAGCAAACTGGCACATGTTGGTTGCTTAAACAAATATGAAAAAAACATATTTTTTATTAAAGTTATATTCTGCAGCTTGAAGAAAATTCAACTTTATAGCATTTTTGAGAAGTCTGGATTGTTTCATGTATATTTTGCATGTTGCCTATGACTGTTGCTGGTGGAGAGAGACATTTCAGTAATCTAAAGCTAATAATTATAAAAAATGTTATTAAATTATTTGAATACTGTATGTGGACTGTTGCATGTAAAATTCACAAGCAATAAATATTGCTTGTGAATTTTACATGCAATATAATTCATGTATTATATTGCATATATTGCATGGACCCATAAAAAGTAAAGCAGTTACTTTTTATGGGTCAAATAGATTCAAGAAACTGTAGCAGGTGCTGCGCAGGGACACATTTAGCCCCACATTTCTCCCCTCTCTCTGCTCCAATTTAATTTTTTGTCATGGGGTCCAAGATTCCTGGCGGTGCCCCTGCATTTCAGAAAACACTTAAAGGATTTTAAGTTTAATTTGTTCTATTAGTGACACATAATTGAATATTTACATGTAATTATGCTGGATTCTGCTGTACTTGTTGATTCATTTTTATACCTTGTCCCTTGGCAGGTTGATGTTATCCACAAAATGATTCCTAGAGGAACTGTTGATTATTTAAGAATTAGCTTTCACCACCCATCTGTGCTCCTCTGCATATTGAAGATAGTTATGGTATTCTGTGAGGCTCGAGTTGGATCTGTTTTTGTTTTTATCTTAGTGATGTTTGGATCTGATCAGTGACAGAGTCCCTGAGGAAGGTCAACTCCCAATACCTGTTGCTGGTTTACTTGTCTCTAGATTAAATGATTAAATGTTGTTTACTCTGGTGGAGGAATTGCAAATTGAAACCTCTCTTTTTATTCTGACCCATCTGTAAATCATATTGTTGCGTTTATGACCATGTGGTCACCAGTTAGAGCTGATATAGATGAAGGTTATCCAGTTCCCTTCCAGTGGATAATTCCAGATCATGATCATAAAGCTCTAGTAAGGCTTTACTAGAGCTTTACTTATCTGTAGTAAAGCTCTCTGAAAAGTATCACAACATAAAAGTTTTTCAAAGTGGAGAACTAAAATACAAGAAATGCCTGTTATGACCTATTTTTTATGTCTTTGAAATATCTTTGTGTTTATGCACCAGGTGCTCCAGAAGTCCTACCAGGCTGTGATAAAGTGGGTGGGTGTTTGTCCAGATCTGTCCTGCATCACAGACCAGCTCAGAGAAGGTACAGTTCTTGGATTTGTCCCTGTGTGACAGGAAGCGCGCGTAGACAGAAAGGATCTCCTCTCTCCTCTCTGTTAGGTTTCATCCAGGCAGTGAGAAAGCGTGCTTGTGACATGCGCTGGGAGGCCAGAGACTCCACGGTGGAGTTTCTGGGTCACTTGGGGCAGGCGCCCTCATGCCGGTCGTTCACTGAACAGGAGACGGAACCATCAGATGTTCTCCTGGGTGGCCGCAGCTTTACGGTTCCTCTCCTCAAGAAGGCGCTGCAGGATCCAGAGAGCTATGTGAGAGCCAGCTCCATCTCTGCTCTGGCGCAGACACTGACACCCAGCTGGCAGGAGGGGACAGCATTAACACAGGAGCAGGTTGGCAGAAACAACAGCTGATTTTACAATCCCACCCAACATTCTCAGTGTGACATTTTTAATGATCTGAAGTTCTTTGTTCCTTCCAGGAGGACATAGTAACCCAGGTGCAGGAAATTCTCTTCCAGGACTCAGAGGGATTTGCCAGGAGAGCTGCTGTGAAGTTTTTTATTGCCTGGCTCTCTGCTTGTTCCTCGCCTTCCTCCTGCTGGCTCCTCATGCAGTCTGTGCCGACCGTCCTCTCTCAGGGTGTCGCTGATCTGGACTGGGAGGTCAAACTTCACACCCTGGAGTTGGCAGAGCTGCTCCTGGACCAAGCCTTTCCGGATCCTTCTCCATCTCATCCCTATGCTGTGATCTCTGACCAAGCCCACAGACCTCCCATTGCAGGTCAGCAGTCAGACCTGCTCAGCAGCTTAAAGGATTTGGTCAATTGGGGAGTGGTCTCAGCTCTGTTGTGTGGTGTGGTTGACTGTGACAGACCTGTTGCTCTGAAGGCCTGCCAGCTGCTGCTAAAGCTCCAAGGCGTTGTTTGTCCTGTGATGGGTAACGCAGCAGACACCAGAGTTTTCTGTCAACTGGCTGGAGCCAGTGTGATGCAGCAGGTCAGAAAGATCCAGGCAATGGGGAAGGACACCTATGTTGTTTCTGAAGCTAGCAGTGAGGCAGACAAGGAAGGCATATATGCCAGTGCTGACCCAGAGTGTGTTGATGTGTGTGAGGTGTTGAGGCTCCTGGATTTAGATGAGAAGCTGAGCATCTTGACCCAAAGCAGTGACCACATCTACAATTCTCCCCTCTCTCTGCTCCAGGACATCCTGACAGCTGCTGCTGCTAGCTCTCAGCCTGGCTGGGACCCGCGGCAGGAGCTCATAATGGATTGTTACTAACAGCCAGACACACAGAAACAAACCACCATCAACCAGTACAATCACATAGGTCATACATGCTGATTTAAAGCTGCAGCATATAACTTTTATAAAAAAATATTTTTTTTTACATATTTGTTGAAACTGTCACTATTTGGTGACAGTATGTTATGAAACAATATATCACATAACATACTATTATGTTATGATATATAACATCTGTGATTCACTAGATCTGCTCTGCCATCTCAACACTAACTAGAAACAACCAATCAGGCGGGTCTTAGAGCTGTCAATCACCCTCCTTGTGGTGCCACTCATTGCCTTGATCCCTCCAACCCCCTTTCTGCCCACTGTGCTGCAGCTAACAGAGCCTGTAGTGAATGCTAAGGCTAGTTAGCAGGGCTACCAATGACGGTAGATAAACACTTTTTCTGCAACGGTGAGTTGTTTCTCTGCCGTTAGCACATTTAGCAGCAAGTACATTTGGATGAGTGACAGTGCTAAGACCCTCCTCCTGGCTCTGATTTTTCTGTTTTTAGTCAGGAGCGGTGCATTACTAAAGATTGCAATAGGAGCTCAGGGAGGGGGTGGAGGTCAATCTTTTCACAGAAAAAAATATGTAAAGTATTATTTTTTTAAAGTTACATACTGCAGCTTTAAACAGACAAATTTTAGTTTTAGATCTTTTATTGACAGGATTACCTGTGATGTGTCTCATTACCTCCTCAAAATACAACTTGCCTAATATTTTGTAGATTTTCCTATGGTTTAAATATAATGGACAGAGGCAGGAGTGTAGCATCTTGAGACCTTTCTGGGTTTGGATTCATGTGTGATGGAGCACAACTTTCAGCTATGACCAGACTTCCACGCTCTTGTAATGCCTTTTAATGCCAAGATCAATCTTTGTGTACAAACACAGACAAATACGTTAGCAATCCTGGTAGATATCTGTAAAAAGCCTAATAAACGTATGAAATAAAATAGCTTCCATTGCTTTTTTCCAGAAACACAGCATGTGGGCCTGGAGTTATACAAATGATGAAGGATTTGTAAAAAATGCCTAATGCCCACTGTTAAGTATAATTCTATTCAAAATCTATCCAAAAATACTTTATTTTCTCAAAGAGAAATTAAATATAACTCGTATCCAAGAATCTTCCCACTTGTTGTGGATAGTGATGCTGTGGGCAGGAAGGATCTCCAGTAGCAGTTTGTTTTGCAGTAAATCTGAAGAAGCCCCTGACTAAAGACACAACTAAAAGGTCATTATCCAGCAGCGAAGATGTTCCACAGTCACATGTTCTGGATGACACCATCCAGGTAAGCAGTGCTAAGCCATCTCATTTGCTTGTGCTACTGCTCTCTAAATCTGTCTGGTCTCATGGTTAGGAATACGTAGCTTGAACTTCCTCCTCTTTCTGCTCTTTGGTCCTGCTCTGCATCCTGAAGCCTCCTTTCCAACTCCTCTGGGATTTGATAGCATTGTTGAGGTATTATTTTAGTTTTGAGATGCTAGTCAGCTCCTCCCAGTTATAAACACAATACTTTGATGTCACAGTTGCGCATCATAGCAACTGTCTAAAAGTAAATATCAAAATTCTTTCAGATCCTAAGCATGTCAAAGTAGAGGGAATAAATATCTGAACATGCAACGACACAACCAATAAAAGGGAGGTGATACTTCACATCAGTTCACCATGTTGTAATGAGTATAAACTACGTAGCATCTAGTAACACAGTACAGTCACAGAGGAATGGCTAATCAGGAGAAGTGGAACGTTTCCCAGTGGGCCAGTCTGACTGGCATTTCCCCTTTTTTGTGGGGTATGGGAATTCTTTTACTCTGAAAGTAAAAAGAAACAACAGGTAAAGGTAATTTTTATTTATAGCACATTTTCAGCAACAAGGCATTACAAAGTGCTTTACATGAATTAAAAAGAAATACAAACAAAATAACAATCAGGGTTGGTAGATAAGTATAAGAAAGTATCATCTGGTTTAATTCCTTTACTGGGTTGGAAGAATAGGAGTCTAAAAAGTAGTTACTAAAGTAGTTTTTCTGGGTTCCAAGTTCTAATCCCTGTTCTGGGTTGTTAAATGAGTATAAGTAAGTATCCTCTGGACTTTCTAAGTGTGCTCTAAATTTCTAAATGTAATAAGTACTTCACAGTTTGTAAGTAATAAAAACTAAGTGTTCATGGTCTGGAAAAATTCTTTCTGGATTCTAATTTCTTTATAATTCCTTTTCTGAGTTGCAATAATAGGAGTCTCTCTACAAAATAATCTAATATTGATCTAAATTGTGAGTACTCTGCAGTTTCTAAAATATAAACTAAATAGTTACTAATAAATTAATAAACTAGAGTCTCTGGATTCCAAGTTTGTTCTAATTCTTTTTCTGGGTTAAAAATGAGTACTCCACAGTTTCTAACAAAAGAAAAAGAGGAAAGGGCACAAGGCAACATTCAGATAAAACAAGGATAAAACAAAGACATGAGTGAAGACGGCAACATCACAGGGCCATGAAACCACGTTACTCAGCCTCCTGGCAGAAGTCCGATAAGAAGTTGTAATCGAGGAATGTCCTTGGGAGCACTCAGCTCCACAGCTGCATGGAGAAGAAGGGGGTGAAGTGGGAAGGAGTGTTATGTTTACGTATCTTCAAGGAGATTAGAAATATGCAGCCCTTTCAAGTCAACACGGGGAAAGCCAATTCCGATGCAAAACGTCTTAGGTTGAGTAGATGATAAATTTCAATCTTCCCTAAAGGTTCTCTCATTTCAGTTACCAATTATCCAAATTAGTTTTGTCATTCCACTGAACCGAAATTAGCAACTTCTCCGAGATTGATTCCATCTCGTTAGTGAGTTTTGGAGTCCTCAGCTTGAATATGAGTCTCAGCAAGATTCACATCCAACTTGCGTCTCTGTCCACACCAACAGTCTGAGTGTTCGCTAGTTTGGCCAAGTCCATCACAAATTTGTAGATAAACCAGAAATCTGCCATCCCCAAACAGCAGAAATCCTGTAATCATTAATACAGGATTCACACTGGGCAGGGTGAATCCTGCCCGGTGTGACCCTGCAGGACAAGAGGGCTCTCCGATGTCCAGTTTTCTCATCAAGAAAATTTGATCAATTGTATTGAGAGACCGGTTGACCAGATCCATAATTTGTAGATTTGGAGGATGTGCAGAGAAAGGCTCCAAGAAAAGAGAAAGACAGGACAAAAACAGAGCAAGGAGGGCAGGCATGGGCAGGAAGGGAGCAGAGGAAAAAAAGCGTCCGCCTTCACCGAGAGGAAACTAATTAAAGTAACTGAATGCACTGGAGCTCTAATGCCTGTCAGTTTCTGTTATTAAAAAAGGTCACTACTCTGTCTATTTTTGGTTCTTTTAATTTCTTCATCTTTGTCAAACTTTCCGTGTCACCACTGTCCCTTGATTAGAGGCTCTTTGTTAAATCCCCAGGTTTGGAGGATGCAGACTGTGCAGATGGAGACTGAGGGCAGTCAGCACCTCCATGTGCTCACAGCCTCTCCACAACTCCATCACATGGACGAACACAGTGACAGACGTTTCAGAATCATCTCTGATTAACTTCAGAGCTGCAGCAGGTCAGCACGAACATGCTGATTATCTCACCCTACCATCTCTCTTCTGCGCTGCGCTGCAGTCCATTCCACTCATTTGTGAAGTAAAACTGTAGTGGATGCTCACTGTGCAGGATGGAGGCTGTGGCTCTCTTCTCTTTCACAGCATCAGAGGCAGATGAGATCAGCTTCCAGAAAGGAGACATCGTCAAGGTAAGAATGGAGACATGCTGCATATGTCTGCATATTTGAATGGTTTTTCTGCATCTTCACATGGAGTAATGGAGGCTTGTGGATTTGCACTGTAGGTGGTAGAAATGGAGAGAGACTCTTTCTGGTTCACAGCCGAGATTGAGGGGAAACGTGGATTCATACCTGAGAACTACATCTCTCTGCACCCTCATCTGTAAATAATCTATTATCCAAATTGTGTTAATAAGAAACACTAATTTTTTCTGATTTTCTACATTTGGTGTGTCACAGACATCACTTTTGACTAAAACTAAACATTATGATTTAGCTAATAATCATCTGTAGTTAGGTTTAAGTTTCTGTTTGTTTCTTTAGCTGGTTTGCAGGAGCGATATCAAGACTGGAGGCTGAACAACGACTGTGCTGGCAGGATCCTGGAGCGTTTCTAGTGAGGGAGAGTGAATCAGCTCCAGGAGAGTTCTCTCTCTCTGTTAGGTCAGTGAATGCGCCACACCTCTAAACACTCTTTCTTTTCAGTGAAGGCTAACTCAAAGCAGTGGTACTAAAATAGTTCTATATCATTGTTTTTATGTCTTTCTTCCAAGAAAACAGAATTTATTAATTAGGCCCAAGTAGCGAAGCACTGTCGAGGCCTATTGTAATCCCAGGATTTCTCATTTTTCCAACAAAGTATGCAGCTTTTTAGAGGCTTAAAAATATTTAAAAACTTGGGGTGTGCTAACCCCTTGCACCACCACAGCACGCCCCACACCTGGAGGCCTCAGTCCTCGACGCGGATGTCGCGGGCTCGATTCCTAGTCCCGGCAACCTTTGCCGCATGTTTTCTCACCCTCCCTAGTGTCACAACAAATACGAGCCACTAGCGCTGCAAAAACTCTTCGGAGAAAAAAAATATTCAAAAACTTACCAAACGTCACCCAAAACTGTCTTCCAACTAAAAATTTTGGATTCCATTGGAATCGCACATGGACATGGCCAAACTGGTCTACAATGCCCCCTAACGTGAGATAGCACAAACCTTATGTTGTAGATATCTAAAATTCGGTACATAAGTAGATCCTCCCAAATCAAGAAAAATAGTCCCTTGGAGGTACCCCTAAAAGGAGGCGGCCATTTTGGTACAAAGGTCAAATTTTGACAATTTTTCACTTTTACACACCTTGAACTTTAACAAACTCATCCTAAGGATTTTGACATATCGGCTTCAGTTTTGGTCAGGATGCAGTTAAGGGGAGGGGCATTAAAAGTTATCAAAAAAACTGAGTTTTTGTATATGTTCAGAGGTCGTGACCAAGCGGTGAACTTGGCGTACTCGCCAAAGAAAACAAAACGCTATAACTTTCACATAAAAGGTCAATTGCCCATATGCCATGAATGGTGACGTAGTTGTTTAAATTTAAGCCTCATTGATTATTTCCAGTTGCTTCTTGCTCCTATTGTTTTTAGCCTTTGCTGCAAGAGCAATGAACAAGACACAAAAGTTAAACTATCTGCTAGTCTGCCCCAGTCATTGTTGACTCATAGTTGAGACCAACTGATTTTAGTGACACAGTGGGTGTAAAATATTGAATAAAATGTTGTGCTACAGTACTGGCTTTATTTTCACTCTTACATTTAACTTTATGACACAGAAAATTACAAGAGGATCGCAAACATTGTCTCCAAGTGTATTTTCAGTCTCTTGGCAACAGATGGTAAACTAACTAGAGCATTTTTACAAACTAAGTTAACATGAGTGGAGCTCCATAGGGCGGCAAAATGAAAATGATGGAAAAAAGAGAGCAAGGAAAAGCCAAAAACTGGACACATATTTTGTTCCTCTTCTTGGAGATGAACCAGACGTTTTTGTTGGCAGCGATTCGGACCCACCAAAACTGGCAGCCCAGCGAAGGAGCCGGACTAGTTACAGGTAGCAACTCTGACATTATTCACAAAGTGTGAGTTAACTGTAGACTGATTGTAAACTGTATCAGCCCAGCCCCCTCACTTACATCCCCATTTTTTCTCTCTCGGCGGTACAACGGTGATGTCAGGGACCGAAGGCTGAGTTATAGTCGCGCTTTTGACAGTTCGGGTTGAGCGCATGCGAGCCAAGACAGCATTATGGTGTTTATAGTTATTATGCTGCAGATCTTCTTCTATAAGTTTGTTGTTGAGAGCTCCATCTGTTCTGCTGTCATCAGCTGGGGCACCAGAATTTGTCTATCTGTTTGTCTATATCTATTTATTTAAAAAAATTTGCTTTGGGGACTCCTTTTAAAATCTTCAGAAAGCTAGATATGACACAATTTGTCATATCCAAAAGGTATTGTCTAAATCTTTCTAAAGATTCATCACTCAAACTGTTGTCATTGAGTCTGCTTTTCTTTATCTGATGAAGTCTCCATTTAAAGCCCTAAGATGTTTTAAATGTTGTCATCTATGTTGTCATTTTGAATCTGTGTTTTTACAGCTTAAAAACTTGGTCATCTTTCCTGAGGAACTAGTCTGAAATGCCAGAAGACAAGTTGCAAATGGATCAAACAGTTCAGACAGTAGTTCTGTCAGAATCTCCTGTTTACTGTGCGGTTAGTCTGATGTTTGTTTTCCATCCACATGTAACACACAATCACCAGGACTTGAATGTGTGTTAAGCCCATCAGTTTAAATGTGCTCAATGAGAACTCATTGCACTAAAAATATCTCTCTGACACACACATTAAGCACAGAGTGAGGATGAAGTGCTTTTATTTGGGTCAACAGCAAAGTGACATGGGACTCATTTAATTACTGAGAATAAATGAAATATGTTCATTAATCAGGGCACTGCATAACACCAGGCAGCTTTTTAATTATACATAGGTATGCTGTGCAACCAGTGTATGCAAAAAAAATTCACACATTATTGTTTTTAATGAAACATTTGTTCACCTACAATATCTTAGAGGTATGACAACAACTGCAATCTGCACAACTAAATAAAATAATAAAAAGATTTCATCACACAATAATGGGGAATAGTTTATCTGGATCATGTATTGATAAGTGTTAGATGGACTTGAAAACAGATTCCGACTTCAGGTTGAATGGCAGTGGAGTAAGTTGTATCTTGGTGTGCTCCTGCGGGGTTGGCTCTTTTTTCGATTATTGCCAGCCACTTTTGCTCAGCTCTGACCTCAATCGATACAAGTAATCTTTACATTGTGCACAATGTCTTTTTTTGGTCACTAAAATGCCACCAAAGCCTGCTAAAGGAGAAAATTTGATCCAGTCTCACCTGCGGCCTGCTCCTCATGGTGAATCCTTGACCTATGCTGAGTCGTCTCCTTCTGTGTCAGAGGCCGTGGTCCAGTCAGCGATGTCAGCAATCTTAAAAAAGAGCTACGACTCTTCAGGATGACTTTACTGCTACACTTAAAGCGGAGTTTTGTGCTGTTCTTGGTGAAAGACTCTCTTTGATTAAGTCTGTGCTGCTATCCTTCAAAAAAATTGCCCTCTAGCCTGTCCGCGGTGCAGGAGTGTTTCACGGGGCTAAAGGTAACAGTTGCTGAGATAGAGAAATCCCTATCCACCTACACCAATGACATCGTCAACCTCCGGAAAAAAGTGGACAGCCTTAGTAAAACTGTGGCACAGTTAGAGGATAAATGTGATAACTTGGAGTCCTGGTCCCGGCGACAAAACATCTGCATCATTGGTGTCCCAGAGGACGACCCTTTGTCGGCTTCAACGGCTGCCGTCTCTTGCTTGCTAAAGGAAGCATTTGGTTTCATGGAGGAGCCGCTGCTGGATCGAACTCACGTATTCCAAATCCTAAACACAAGGCAGGTTAGTGGCCTCGCCCCATTGTAGCTGAGCTACATTACTACACTGACTGTATCAAAATCTTGTTGAAGGCAAGGGAGCTTCAGCGGATCAAGGTGAATGGCATAACTATTTTCGTTTTCCCCGATTATACTGCCAGGATGGCCCGAGCGTGGGTGGCCTTCAGGGACTGCCGTCGCCGGCTTCGTGGCATTGAGGGGGTCCGATTCGGCCTGCTCCATTTGGCCCGGTTGCAGATCACCAAAGACAGGGCTGCACGGGTCTTCACCTCTCCAGAGGAGACTAATGTCTACATCAGGTCGATTACCAAGTGAGAACTATAACTAGAAGAATTTGTTTCATGTTCTGGGAACTTTATTTTTCTATATCTCTGGCTAAGTAATATTTTCGAGTTAAGGGGGGAAAAAAAGTGTTTGGACTGTTGTGAAATAGATGTTTCAAATAATGGATGTTTACTGCAGTTGTTTTGAGTTTCTTAGAATGGTGCCTATTGTACATTTTAATTTTCACTTTATTTTGCTAGTTCTGCGCTAGTTGCATAGTACTTAGAAGTTGTGTTCTGTTGCGCTATTTGGCTGTAAGTTTTCCAGTGACTCCTGTTGGAGTCTGCATGGTTCCTTCATCTGGGGAAGGACAGAGTGCAAGCAAGGGGTGGAACAGATGGTTGTATCTGTTATCCTTAGTATTGTTATTATCCTTATTTTTAATTTTTTACTTTTTTCTTCATTTCTTTTTCAGCCTCTTTTTTGGGAGGTGGCAGTGTCTTTCAGCCTCTGTTATAAATGACTGGTCTCATGTCCGTAGATTTGAAAGCTTCCTCAGCATCTTCTGCTGTTAGATTCCTAAGTTGGGATGTTAAAGGTCTTAACAAAACCATTTGAATATATTTTAGATGCAAATTATTTCAAGCTCAGATATTCATGGGTTGGAGAGATCGACCATTTGGGCTTTAGCTGCAAAGCTAGAGGAGTAGCCATATTATTTAATAGGAAGGTTCATTTTACAGCATCAAAAATAATAAAGGACACAAATGGCAGATATCTTATAAAATACCTAAAAATACACTTTTTGAGGTCTTTCTGTGTCGTCATACATTCACTTAGAAATGCCATTTAAAGTTAATTTTGTAGATACATCCCTGATCTCTTCTAAAGTGAAGATGGCACGTCGATACATTTACGGTTTGTCCATAAATTGTCTCTAAGCGACCCAAAGTTTTTTGATTTTGTGCAAAACTACAGTGGAGCCACCACGCCTTAGTGTGCCATTTTCAACCCAAATAATTTTTTTAATCACCCTCCTGGCCACAATTATCACCATATTGGTATGAAACTTGGTCATATCATTGATACGCATGTCTGCTCCGGTAAAATGTTTTTGGAATTTCTCTAGGGCTTATAGTTTTCTGTCCATGTGCTTCAGAGTCCAGTGATGCGACAGGATTTTCTGCCTCTAACAGAGGCAGAAAAGCTGGCAGTTGAGTCATGACAATTAATTACCATAGCAACGGAACAATGCTGCTTTGGACTGCAAATACGCATCATTGTAGTTTTAAGGTGGAGAATCAGTGAAAACAGAGGAGGAGCTGCTATTTAGAACTACTTGTGTTTTGAGCAATATATTACTAATTTAACCCAATCATTGTTACACATGGGATTAGTTTGGACCTTTGTATTGAAGATTGACAAACATTTCAAAATAAAAGCCTTGACTATTTTTACATCATGTAATTGCTGGTTTTGGCTTTATTTGACTGGTTTATCCACAGCACTGTTGCACATTGAATTAGTGTGGCCATTTAAGATGAAGCTTACTGAAAATTTCAAAATAAAAGCCACAATATCACCCTCAAGTTAGTGCACTGCTGCAGGTGGTGCAATAATATTATTCTGCATTATCTTTTTTTCTCAGGTTAGGAACATAGGATTGAACCTTGGGGTACCCCACGTGACCTTTGACCTCTTCAATAAGAAGTTTCCAATTGAAACAAAGAAATCCCTGTTCTTTATGTAAGATTCAAACCAGTTAAGCACTGGACCGGAGAGTCCGACCCAACTCTCCAGTCCATTCAGTAATATTCCATGGTCAACAGTGTCAAAAGCTGCACTGAGGTCCAACAGAACCAGCACTGTGGTTCTCCCACAGTCCATATTTATATGGATGTCATTGAACACTTTTACGAGGGCAGTTTCTGTGCTGTGGTGAGACCGGAAACCAGACTGGAAGGAGTCAAAGCGGTTGGTTATCGTTAGGAAACAATTTTAACTGTTTACACACAACTTTTTCGATAACTTTACTGATGAATGGGAGGTCAGAGGTCAGAGGTCGGCTTGTAATTCTGCAGTAGTGATTTGTCTAGATTCTTCTTTTTTTATCAGTGGTTTGATTACTGCCGTTTTCAAAGCCTGGGGGAAAACACCTAATTAGAGTGATGAATTTACTATTTGGATCAGATCAGTAGCAACAACAGGCAGGACTTTCTTAAAGAAATGTGTGGGTAGAACATCCAGACAGCAAGAACTGGAGCTGAGTTGACTTATAATTTCCTCTAGGGTTTTATAATTAAGTAGTTGAAATTGGGTCATTTTTCCTGTATCTGTTTTGTTTGGGTTCAGTGTTGGTACTGACTTCATAGTGGATGTGCAGATTAATCCTCTGATTTTTTGAATTTTCTCTGAAAAGAAACTGGAAAACTGGTTGCAGGCAGCAATAGACTGAAATTCAGGTGGTAACGTGATAGGAGGATTTGTGAGTCTGTCAACTGTTGCTAATAAAGCTGGAGCATTGTTAATGTTTTTGTTTATGACATCTGCAAAGAAGGCCTGTCTTGCATGTTTGAGTGTTAAATGATAGTAACGTAGTTTTTCTTTATAGATGTCATAATGAACGTGAAGTTGAGTTTTACTTCGTTCTGCCTTACGGCAGAGTTGTCTTGCAGATCTAACTGTTTGTGCATTTCTCCATGGAGATTTCTTCTTACCAGACACAACCTTCATTTTAATTGGGGCAATGGAATCAATGATATCTGAAACTTTAGACTGAAAATCATTTACCAATTTATCTACATCATTACAGCTTAAGGGTGAGGAAGAAGAGTAGATTTGATTAAATGTTTCTGCTGTGTTTTCAGTGAGAGAACGTTTTGTGATGGTTGCTGTTTGTCCAAGTGGATTAAAGGATAAAGAACTTTCAAAGATAACAGCGAAGTGATGCGACAGGGCGACATCAGTTACAGAGACATTGGAAATATTCACACCCTTAACTAGGTCCATTGTGTGTCCTTGAGTGTGTTGCTTGAAAAGAGCTTTTTTGCCCCTCTGTCTTGGGGGTTGTTAACATGAATGTTGAAATCACCGACAATTATTAAACAATCATAAGCAATACATATGAGAGATAGAAGCTCATTCCCTCCTGACTACCAGTAGTTCAAATTTGTCCTCTGTGGAGGACATTTGTAAACTTGAATATCTCCCACCCACTGCATACTACTGAATGAATTCCTTTTGCTATCTACAGAGGACATTTAGGGCTTTTCAATGATACCAAATGTAAAGGGGTGGGGCTTTTTAAACTTCCTTTCCTCAGTCAGAAAAATGGCGCCCATCTGTATAAGCACATTTCATGGGAAGAGAAAAAGTAAGTGCTTAATACTTTTTATTGTGCAAATTTTGGTTTAAAATTTTGTTGGCATAGTCTAAATAAGTCTCTTAGCAGCATATTAAAACATTCTATGAAGTATTTTGACTGTATTTTATCATAGTATTTAAAAGTTGAAAAAATGTCCTCTGTAGTGGACATTTGTAGTTATTTCCTCTGTTTTGTTCTGTTTTTTTCTGTTAATTTTTTGAAATAACAAGAAAGGGAGTCGTTCTCAGATGCAGAGAGAATTTTACTGCAGATTATTGATGGAGACTCAGATATTGAGTTGTCTGATGAAGTAGGTGAAGATGCAATGTTTCAGGCAGAAACAGAGGAAGTTGATTCAAAGAGCTCTGAGGATGAAATTCAGCCAGGGCAAGCAGATGCAAAGTCAGATGAAGCAAGACAGTGCACATCTCAGTCCAGTAGACGTCCTCTGTGGAGCCAGAATACAAAGTACACCTTGAGCAGAAGATGGTCCAAGAAAGACAAATTTGTCCAGGTGTCAAGGCCACTAGCAATTGCTGAGTACAACACCAACATGGGTGGCGTGGATTTGGTTGACCGGATGTTGAGTTTCTACAGGATGGCTTCTCACACTCGGATATGGACAGTGCGTGCAGTTTTCCACTTTTTTGACCTGGCAATCAACCAACTCATGGCTTCAGTATAAGAATGACTGCCAGTTTCTGGGGGAAGAAACCACTGAAGTTGCTTAACTTCAAACTTCTCCTTGGTGAGGAGTTGATTACTCGGGCCCAAGCAGGAATCAGAAGTGACAGTGAAGATGACTACACTCCTCCACGTCAAAGGTGGAAACCACAACCAAATGCAGCTCTGAGACACTACGGTGCCATCCATCTTCCAGAGATGGTGGACGAAACACATGCGTTAAGGTGTCGCAGATCTGGCTGCACAAGCAAAACATATGTGATGTGCACAAAGTGCAAAGTGTTCCTTTGTGTTTCCAAGAAGGGGAATTACTTTTTGAAGTATCTTAGCAATTTAGCACAGGAATTGCTATGATACTCACACTAATATTTATGTTAGTGTGATGATGGACAGTTTTATCAATGTGAAATTCATTCTGAAGGTGATGTTTGGATATTTTCTTTGGGACAAATTGGTTGCCATCAAGGTTCAATTTCAAATGTATGACGTTCCGATGTCCACTGTAGTGGACACATGATATTTCAAAAATATAAACTTTTTTTTTTTTTTTCAAAAAAAATGTTTTCACTATTCTAATTACCTTACAAATATTGTGGAATTTTAAAAAATGGTGATTGGACAATCATTTTTTCCTGGTAGTCAGGAGGATATGAGAGATAGAAGCTCATTCAACTCAGTAAAGAAATTTTCCATAAATGTTGGAGTTTTGTATAGTTACTGTCAAAGTCTTTTGTGGCCTTTAATCTCAATTCCAAGATACTCAAAAGAGGTGAAGTGACCCAAAGGGATTTTACTACTATTTACGGTTTTCTTAAATATTGAAGCCACGCCTCCTCCTTTTTTATGTTTTCTATTCTCACTTAAGAAATTGTAGTTAGGAGGCGCAGATTCAATTAGTACGATCGGTTCATTATTGTCATTCAACCATGTTTCTGTCAGAAACATAACATCGATATTATGTTCAGTGATTAAATCATTAATTAATAGAGCTTTGGCACAGAGAGATCTGGTATTTAAAAGAGTTTAAGTTTTAGTGACTTGGAGGCCAAAAGTTCTTCAGTCTGAGGTTCCTTTAGGCAGGGGAACAGACTGACGTTGGAATTAGGTCCACTGTATTTTATGTTTTTGTTCATTGTAAATTTTCTTGCAGTGATCCAGACAGGTAATGTCTTGTTTTGCAGTGCCGGGGGCCAGACACATTCTGGAGTAAGACGGGTGTAAAGGTAAAATCCAGACCCCGGCCTCAGACCTCAGAAACGCAGAGTGATGGATCCTCTGGGAAATCAGAGGCAGGTGGCTTAAATGAAGTGAGGTCTGTAGCATGAGTGCTAAGGAGAGACGTCCCAAGTAGAACCTGTTGATTCATTCCATCTGTAAATTTAAGCAACTCTGGTCCAGAAGACATTTCTTCATAGGTATCTTGAGAATCCTGTGAGAGAGGGGGGTGAGCAGAGGGGGGAGGGGAGGGGAGGGAGGAGAAGGAAGGGAACCAGTCACTCTATCTTCAGTCGATGTTGTATCAGCTTGTTTTGGTACGGGTTGCTCCTGATACGCAGAGGGTTCCATCCTCATCAGACATCCTTGAGCCTGTTCTTCTGAAGCGATGATCATTTTATTGTCCTTGTTGATAAAATAAAAAAGGTTTGCAGTGAGTATCTTTATCCCAAGTTTATTAAGATTGCGTCCGCCTCTTCCAAAAAGGTGAAAGTGCTGCCAGTAGATCCAGAGGTTATCGATGAAGGTCACTGAGCTGGTAGAGCAGGTTTTATTCAGCCATTTGTTTATCATCTCCAGCCTGGAGTGTTTTTCGTCTCCCCATTGAGGTGATGGAATTGGTCCACTGAGAAATAACTTCATTTTAAATTTTCCCATAGTGTTCAGAAGAATATTAAAGTCCTTTTTCAGAATCTCAGATTTCTGCTTTGCTAGATCGTTGGCTCCAACATGCACAACTAAAGTCTCAATATCTGGCTGATCAGCGGTTAGAGAGAGAACTTTGTGAGTTAAATCAGACACAGTGTCACCAGGAAAAGAAATCACTCTGGTTTTCTTGGGATTGCAGACATGACTGATTCCATTTACTGCTTCATCTCCAACAATAAGCACTTTTGGCGTACCTTTTGTTTTTGTCATAAAGTGGTGTGGTGAGGTGGTGAGGCAAGACGCAGGAGACCCAAAGTAGAAGTGTAAATGATGAGTTTAATCCAAAAACCAGGCAGCACTGCTGAGCAGAAACCAGGGCTCAACACAGGTAGCAACTGGCTACACGAATGGACAAAAACGACGGACTGGGAAACATCAGACGAGGACCCGACAGAGAACAAAGGACACAGGTGGAATTAAATACATAGAGGGTTATCAAGGACATGAGACACACCTGGGAAACAATCAAGGGGAGACAGGACAACACAGAGACTCAGAAACACAGAAAACTCAAAATAAATACACAGAAAAACACGGAACATGACAGTTTTCCTGGTGGTCGCTTTGTCCTTTAGGGTCTTGGGGGGTGGATGTGTTGGTCTTGTCTCATTGTTGATGTTTGATGGTGAGGTTTCACTCAGAGGCTCAGGGTGGAGTGCAGAAAATCTGTTTTTCAGTGGGATTCCCACAGTGTCAGAATGTTTTGAGGTTTGGGCTGGTCGCTCTGTCCTTGGGAGTCGGTGGAGCTGTTTTGGTTGCAGCTGCTTGTTTGTTTGTCTTTGGTGGAGCAGTTGTTGAAGTGGGTGGGTTTCGGCTCAGAGCCGGCCACGCCGATTGGTCCAGGTGAGGGGTTCTCCCTGTCAGTCGTCTCATCGGATCTGCAGTGTGAGACTTTTGCTTTGGCTCTGCACCCAGGGCGTTCCAGGGTGGGCTGCTTGATGCGAGGCGTACGACCTCTCTGTTGTTTTGAGGAAGAGTTGTCTCGTTTCCACAGTTAGCGTTGATTTCATTTTGATCTTCATTTCTATAGACTGAAGTCGTTGTATAATACTGCTGAGGTCTCTGGGGTCGGCTGGAGGCATTTTGTCCTGGTTCAACTTGGAGATGAAGAAAAGTAAGATAAAAATAAAAGTAAGAAAATCCCTCAGTCCTTTAGGTTTGAAGTAACCCAGTTATGATGTCGAAAATGTAAAATATAACTATAAAAACTGTCACTTTAAAAATAACTCAGGCAAAATTATCAGTAAGGACAAGAGAGAGCAGGATGAGCTGTTCCTCCTTCAGCTGCCACAGAAAATAATGTGGCAGCTGATTAAAATGATGCTGATTAAAATGATGCTGATTAAAATGATGCATTTTAATATCTCACTTTCATTCCTGATCTACATGCAAATAGCCTAATTTTTTAAGCAGAATCTCAGATTAAACAAAGAGAAAATACGTCTGTGTAGCACAAGAACTGATTACAGCAGCCAAGTGGAAAAATTCACTCTAACGTGGATTAGAATTATGAAACATTAAAGGTAAATGTCATATTTTTGGGATTCGGGAAATAAGCGATTCTTTACTATTTGTACTTGTTCTGTGGATTTTTTATGTGGAGCGGTGACACTTGTACCACTCGAAATTTTACCGGCTACCTGTGTGTTCTGGATCATTTCACTCTGTGTTAATTTAACAGAAAGATTGAATAATTTTGAATAAATTACTGTGTTCGGTATTGGAGGGGCGCTCCGACTGCATGTTAAGTGTGTTTTATATAATTATCATATAAACAAAAACTAAGGAGTTGCCTAAAAATTATTTCATACTCCATATAACACAAACGCATACATCAACACACACACATTGACTTACCTTGTGCCAAATTGCTGCCTCTGTTCTCAGCCTGTTCACACAGCAGTGAATTTCCTCCCACATTATTTTCCTCTAACAAATTATTGCACTGAACGAAGCACGAATAACTTCCGTTCCATTTTTTAGCGTTTCTGTTATGTAAGTATGGTAATATATGTTCATTAAGGAAAAGAAAGTCTGAGAAGTCAAGTCAGTTTTACAAAATGTATGTAATGTCAATAAATGTATAATCTCCTGATGAACAAATAAAAAAAGAAAAGATTTCATATTTTTATTTGAATCTACATAGATATCTCTGTGTGTATACATACATACATACATAAAGTATGTATGTATGTATGTAAGGCATTGTTTTCTTCTATAAAAAGTGATCAGCAGAGGGAGCTGTTGTTCTACAGGAATAAAAATCTAACAGTTTAAGATCAGTAAACAAACTCAGCATCTTGAGTATGTCTATTCAACAGAGCTTTCCTAAGGAAGGAAGATTTGACAATGTTCTCTATCCATCCTCAATGTACAGTATTTATTTATACATTTTTTATCACCTGTATCTTTCTTTGTAATTATCAGGTTTATTTCTTTACCAAGTTCAGACAGCCAGGTTATTTCCCCTTTGAGAGCCAAATCTGGTCAAAACTTTTATTGGGTGATGACTGGATGTAGCTGCGTGTCAGGAGCCCGGGGTTGACTGAGCATCCGCTCAGCCGTCTCTCTTCCACCGCGGTGCTTCAACATCCGAACCGCTGCTGCTCTTGCTTTCGTCCTCGTCGCGGTCGTCCTCTCTGCCGGCAGAATCATCCGATTCCCGTTCAGCGTAGCTAGCATGTCCCCACCAGCAGCCCGTCACCCTGCCTAGCGCCAGCCTTGAAAAAGACGAGCCTCCTCCTGTGCCCTCCTCCCAACAGGGGAGGGAATCATCAGAGATTCCCTCCCCTGTTGGGAGGGAATCTCTGGTACATCATCTCGTACCTGATTCAGACAGGTACGAGATGATGTACCCTGTCTGACAAGACCCCGCCTCTCGCCCGTATCGTTAGCTGGAGATAGGCACCAGCACCCCCCTGACCCCACTAGGAACAGGGGTGTTAGGATGTGTGTGGATGGATGTATGGATGTATGTTTTGGTTCACTCTGTACTGGATTTTACAGAGTAAACAGGAAGACTAACTTTACCATAGTAGTTTATCATATTGCATTTGACTGGTGTCATTTTATTTAATGCCACACTGTGTCACTATCAGCTGTGATAAAAATAAAAATTGAGGTGAATCTGGGTAATTTCCCACATGAAAGAAAGGACAATGCAAGTGCAGTGCAAGGGCCGAGTGGAACACAACTCCACAACACTTTGAGCCATTTAAACCAGTAGAACTAAGGAAGGCCCTAACAGTGATCGTCACCTTAACTAAAATAAATACCGTGCTGCCGCTGAGACGGGCAGAGCTGAACGTTCTTTGAGATACTAACAGGATGCTAACAGGAGCTATGCTAAAATAAACTATACTGCCTGCAGTACGGCCATCACCGATTCGAACCCAGGCAAAACAGTCATTTACCCAGAATGCATTGCAGCTTGACTAACATGGCGACATTTTGGGGGCACCAGGGCTCTGGTACAGAGATTTTTATTTGTAAATAAAAATCATTCCCTGCGATGGACTGGTGACCAGAGTGTCCCCACCTCTTACCTGTTGACCACTGGAGGTAGTGGTCAACAGGCAAGTGGTCAGCACTCCCTAAAGATAACCATGAAAGATAGTGGATGGGTGGACAGAAAAATTATTCCACTGTAAAACTATGCAACACTATTAATTTGCTTAACACATTATTTCCCAATAAAATAGAAAGTGTATGCTTGTAACTTAACAAAATATGAACAACTTTTTAAAAGCATTGTCTGTTTTACAAAGTTACTCAGATCAGAGCAGATTATCTGAATAAAAATGTAATATTGGATTTTATAAGTTTCTGTTTGTATGAAACTTTTAAGTTTCATACAAACTTATGAAACATGTTGACAAGGGGACATGTCAACATGCTATTGAAATGTCCCCTTAATGTCAATAGCATAAGCCTTATTCCTGTCTGAAAACAGGAATAAGGCCTCCATTGCTGCAGCTCCAGTGATGTCAGTCTTTGTGACTGCGGTTGCCCTACCTGATTGGTGGAGGTGTGACCACAACATTTAGAAAATTTATAGCTGAAAGGCTTAACTTGATTTAAGTTACTGCTTAGTTTGAAGGTTATTATGCATATAAAATGAAAAGTATTTGACAACAGTCATTCAGTCGCCACTCAACCATTGTAGCGACTGAATGACTGTTACCTCTTTTTGGTGTTTAGGAGCAGAAATAGTTTACCAGTTACTGGATTATTGTCTTTGCATTTTTCACATCACCATGTGGGTTATAGATTCAATTCAGTTCACTTATAAAGTTCCACTTCACAGCAAATGTTTCACAAGGAACTTAACTTAACAAAACAGTCCTGCTGATGATCTGTCATTAAAGGTTTGGGTTCTTTTTTTCCCCACACCTGGAATCCGCAGAATGGCTCAAGTGAATTCCTGGAAACAAAGAAACAGACACCAGGAATGAAGGCGAAGTATCTGATGGAGCAGAATAATGCACACATACCGGCCTTTCATCACCTGACTCTTATGCTCCTCTCTCATTTGGCAGCTATGGTGACAGGGTGGAGCACTTCAGGGTCCTGGAGGATGGTGGTCAGTACTACATCTGGGATAAGGCATTCTGCTCCCTCAACCGCCTAGTGGCGTTCTACAGAGCACACAGCATCGCCGTGGAGAAAGTGGTCCACCTCAGGGATTACCCCTCCCTTCACCTGAACTCACATCTTGGACGCAACCCCTACCCCAACCCGTATAACAGCACCTCGCTGGAGTCCATTCACTCAGCCCACCGCCACCCTAACCCGTCTCCCAGAGACTGGCAGACCTCCGCACATTCACTCAAACCAGTTTTAGAGGTGTGACACATAACAAGGAGTCACTTCTTCTCACCAGCTGATAATTGCACACCTGTGTGTCTGACGCCATGGTTTGTCTTTCAGCAGAAGCCTCGAGTGGCCCGTGCTCTCTGCGATTACACCCCCTCCCAGACCACTCACCTCCACTTCCAGCGCGATGAAATCATTGACCTGCTGGATTGTTCCAGCTCCCTCACCTGGAGGGGACGCTGCCGCGGCAGAGTGGGCATCTTCCCTCCAGAGGTTGTCCAACCAGTGCTCCATTAACTCCATATGGTTGGACATGATGTATTGGTGTCTATGACGTTTATGTCTGATGCTTCTCAGTCAGGATCGGTGGTGGTTCTTGCCTGAATGATAAATTGGGCAGCCCCCCTTTCTGCCATCCCCCAGCCAGTGTAAATGCATTTCTAGGATCAAATACATTACAGTACCACACAAGGTATATAAGATAGTTTTCCTTTGCACAGCACCTAGCATGTAAATACAAATAGAAACTGTCCAAAGTGCTTGGACAGATTGTTTTTAATCTGGTGCTTGTGGTCTCTCTTTCTACTGCTGCCCTGGGCCACCGCCCTGTGGCCCAGATCAAAAAGTGCCACTGGTCATGATATACCCCACTGTCAACTGTTACACCTACATTAACTTGACTCCATTTCTTTGGAGCTGCAGGATGAAGCTTTTATATATACAATAACAATCTTTTCACATATTTATTAAATATTTAAAACACTGTTTCCATGGTATGACACAGATAATCTGTGAAAAAATTGAGCTCCCAGTTCCAACTATAAACAACCAATCAGAGCCAGTTGGAGGATTTTGGCACAGTCAATCATGCTTGTGTATGCACTGCTCATCCTGATGGTGAATAAACGGTTTTTCTGGAAAAACAAGGCGCTTCTCTGCCGTTATCACATTGAGCACTATGTACACGAGGGTGATTGATAGCAACAAGACCCTCGTTCTGGTTCTGATTAGTTGTTTTTGGTCAGATAGAACTGGAGCACAGGGAGGAGATCAATCTTTTCACAGATCATCTATCTCATTATGCTGGCACCACATGGTGACAATTTTAACAAATATGTAAAAACATATTTCTTATTAAAGTTACGTAGTGCAGCTCTAAAGAGTAGTTGGTAGAACAAGGGTGTCAAAACTTTTTGTCACGTGGGTTAAAATTGTCAAGTCAAAAGAACATAAGGACCAAGAAATATTATTTTGTTAATAAAAACTTATATTGTGATGTGTTCTTTACCTACCTGATGATGTAATAGTTTCATTAAACAAATGAAGTAGCCAGTTTTTATTGGAAAGAGATGTGTAAACCTAAGAAGGGTTTTGCAGATTAGTCCTGTTAAAAGAAGTATTTGTCAGGTATGTTTTGAACAACAAACATTTAGTCAGTGCAGAGCAAGAAAAGCAGGATTTCTGTCACTCTATATTAGGAACTGGATAGATTTGGTCCTTGCAAAAGAATGCAAAAAGTGTGGTTATTTAAAGATGAATACATGCAAACAGACGCATAACCAGTATGAGACACACCTGGGAAACAATCAAGGGGAGACAGGACAACACAATATCCTCAACATTTGGCCACCCTTGTAAAAATTTGTTAAAAGCTTATAAAAAAGCTTTTAAATAATAAATTAATCTTGATTGCAGCAGCATAACTGTATACATAGTTACATGTATAAAAAACGATTTTTTTTATTTATTTTTTTTTTTTTTACCAATATAACCAATACCACACTTCAAAAGGTGAACTTCCTGTTAACACACTGTATGTCCCCTTCATGTCAATAGCACAAGCCTTATTCCTGTCTGAAAACATTAGCCAAGTTGGAGTATGTTGGAGATCTTTTGCAATTCCTATTTGCCCAAAGTCTTCTGTAGGTGCCTTTTTGAAGCTTTTAATAATAAGAACCACTTCAGTAAATACAAAGTTCTCCAAGCAACACTCAAAATTTTGGAACTGAACTAGAACAGAATGTGGCCTTCTCCCATTTGTTGTACTTTTTCTTTGTTTTACCATGCTATTTCTTTTGACTAGTAATATTAACGTTTTGAAGCAGGCTCACAGACTCTCAACAAGAATCTGATAGAGAATCTGTGGAGGGAGCAAAAGATGAGGGTCATGGCATGAAGGACTTCTAAACTCAAAGACTTGGAGATTATTCTCAAAGCTAAAGCATCAAGATACCAGAGGAAACATATGAAAAGCTGCTCAGCGATTACAAGAAAAGGTTGATAGCTGCTCTGCACCAACAAAGATTTTCCCACTGATTATTGAGAAGGATATAAATATTAATTGACAAGAAATGATAATTTTATTATCATTTGAGAGATACCTATCTCATTTCCTGTCAGAAAGAAATTTCTTTGTTGAATGAAAATATAATATTGGGTTTAACTTTACTTTGATCACAACTTTTATTGCTAAGAGTTATTAGCCTGGTCACTGAGCACAACAATTAATAAACCTTACAGATTTCCCAAGCTACAAATCAACACTGATTAAAGTGAATTTGATGCTATTTCTAGACCCAGGTTACAACTTCAGAGGTAAATACAATGTAGAATAACATGTTCTTGGTCATCTGCGTTTATTATGTTCATCTACTTATTCTGCTATGCATTTAACTTTTGAGAAGTGTATGTTTGATGTACAGAACTGTACGCTGTTGAATGTTTGCGCTTATTAGCTCTACAGCTAACTGGCTTCATTTACCATTTACAAGGTAGATAACTTTCAACAATATTCTTGAAGCACATGTAAAGGTAACCCAAGTACAACCATTCATACTTGTAACAGTATGAAAAATAAGGGTATGTGTGTGTTTAGGTTAAGACACTGAAAGTTGTCATGGAAACACTGATTTGGTGTCTGATGAACCATTTCTATACTTATTTGCCCAATGATGACCCATTTTTAGATTTCTGGTAGACGCCATCAAAGATTTAAAATTTCTTTTGTATTTCAAACAGATGATGACGTCCACTCCAACATATGTTTTTATGCTTTTCCATATTTCCATTTGTTCATGCCATACCTGAATCCATGTTCTTAAATCTTATAAACTGTATCAAGTGTGGTGTTTTGATCCACCTTAGTGATCTGTCAATTTATTTGGATATTTTTATCTTTGTCATTAAGCAATTTGAAAATCTCACATTGATTTCTGGGCATTATGATTAACTTGTCAGTTCATCACAAGAAAGAGATTCAAATCATCACTTCTTAATTTAATAAATGTGTTGCAGCTTTAGAGTGAATCATTGTAACCTGTTAAAATAAAGAGTTTTAGAAAGACATTTACTTTTTAATCTGTTTTATTATTTTGTCTTTGGTCACAAACCCTGCTGTTATCAGTAAATACCAGGTCCAAACACAGCAGTAAATCTTACATTTTTCTTCTTGCTAAATATTTCCAGTCACGATTTGATTGTGTCCATGTTTGTTTTGTTGTGCAACTATCTTTCAGTTTATTTAACATATGCCAATGAAAATCAAAAAAATATTAATTCTTTACTACAAATAATATTTCACAAAACATCTCTAAAAGTTAATATCATGAGACATTCAAAAAGTTTTTGATTTTATTTGAGAAGCTGTTGTCTAATAAATCTTTTCTTTATTGTTAAATTGTTATGTGTAAAAATGAACAAAAACAACAGAAAACAATATCTGACTTTAAATCAAACAATATCTAAAGTCGTGAGTATTTTATAAAATGTTATTTAACCAATTCTCAATATTAAAATATACTAAGTGGCATCAGTATGATCTGCAAATTATAAATTGACAATGCTGAAGCTGGCATCTGATTGACCAGCGTGCTAAAAGGGCATTTTGCTGCTCTGGCTCCATTTGGACCCACTACAATCAGCTCTGGTTCTACATTTACAACAGTTAGTCCCATCAAGTCTGGATCATAGCACCACAAAACAACTCTAAACACAGATTCTTAAAAGCTCAGTTTGTGAACTTTCATACTGATCTTAAAAATTCTAAATGTTGCAATTCTTTTCTTTATATTAATTTAAATCAGATCAGTTTAAACTAGAGATACACTGTAAATGAGCCAATGAAGAAAAACCTTCATACATCCATGTGATGGAGACCTCTTAGAGTTTATGAAACAATCAGGCTAATTTTGATCAACGTGTAAAGAAATTAAGTTGATTTAAAACTTTTTCACAGAGCTGTACCTGTCAGGTATATAACAGGTAAAAAAGACAAAATAAAAAGTCTTGTCAATAACCTCTTCTAGTTTGTAGTTTACAGATTGAACAGAGTTCAGCAGGAGGCATGTGAAGAACACTACCAAACCTGGCAACCCATTCAGGCAAAGTATGCATATAGGAAAATATTAATGCAGACTAAGAGGAGAGCATTGGCACAACAGAACCTGGACCAGAACACACTCTCCCGAATCGTGGGAACTCTGGCAGTCTGCTCTGAGCCCCGCATCGCTGAGAGGCACAATCCTGCTCCCTGTCCGCACATCGCCCGGCGAGCCTGTTCAGGTCCTGCATCACACACACACACACGTAACCACATGGTTACATATGTGACGCTGAAAATGATAGCTGAAATATTCTCACACTCTTACCCTGCGAGTTACGGTGGCTGACAGAGGACACTTTCTGGAGAGGAATCTCTCTTTCTGGCTCCTCAATTATTGTCCACCAGGTCAGGTTGCACACCTGGGAAAGGTGAAATACAAAGAAAAAGGTTTGAATTAATGTAACCTGTCCAAGTCTCTTTACCTTGCATATGCATGAAAGACTTTAGCAGCACATCTTCATGATGATGCATTCGCCCCCATGGATGGAGCTTTTGAGCTTCTGCATGACGAGAAACTGTTTACTTGTGAGCTATGTGGACGAAATCTCTCAAACGTCTCTGAGCTGAATCGCCACATCTTACGTCATGGAGTATAAAGTTTCCCCATTGTTTTCTCTGATATAAGTATTTCACTGTTCTCTTTCTTCTCAAACTGTTCCCACTGTTATGATTATTCAGCTCCTTTACAATTGTAAATACAATTATAAATTGTATTTACAATTTGGGTTTGTATAAAAACCAAACAAACAACTGACAGGTTGGATTTATGAAGCTCGTGTAAACTAGAAATAATTTTCCTCACTAATGTTAAAACACTAAACCTGGCAAAAACTGGCAGATACCCTAACTCAGTGGTTCCCAAAGATTCTCTGGGCCCCCCTATGGATTACAATAAAACCCCCCCAAATGAGAAAAAAAAAATAAATCAACTGGGTACACACATGGTTCAACCAGACAGAAACCTTTACACACATTATGTTTTCAAACTCCCCTGAAGTGTATTTTACACTTCAGGTTGCAACAAAACAAACTACAAACCATCTTTACAGTGAAACACTTTCTTTTCTTTTTTCGTTCATCACCACACCTCCTTGCAATGGCAATGCGCCCCCTAGGGGGCGCGCCCCACACTTTAGGATCCACTGCCCTAACTGATAACTTCAATGTATTTATGAACTTTGTGTTTTCAGGTTGGCAAGTTTCCATGAAAAGTCAAAAAAGAGAATAAGTTAGAACCCTTGACCATCATCTGTATAATTCCACTTCTGGCCCGTTATTTTATTGTTAATTGAACATTTGAACAAATTCAACTATTTCTTTAGATTGAAAAATGCAGACTGGAGAGGGTTTATCTGTCAGCATGTGAGGACTTGTAGGTCAGCATGCCTGATTCTCTTGCCTGTTTTTGTTTTAGTTTCCCTCCACCTGCATTCTGGTTTCATAGTTTGGTTTACTAATGTTAGGATTTCTGAAATTATTATGGAAATGTGTACACATCCACATGAACTTTTGTTGTGAGATCAAAATGTTAACATGCCAAAAGCCAAATTATAACTTATAAATTGAGGAGTGAAGTGGAAAGCCTGTGAACATCTCAGACAGGCCTCATGGTTTGCAGTTTTACTTTCAGTTTGAAACTGAAAGGTAATACTGATACACACCTCAGTATTAATTACTCTCATCCATCCTCAGTGTTCATTTGATTGCTCCATGTTCCATAACCTGCTATATGTTCTGCAGGGGTGTGGTTTACTTCTCCTTCACAGGGTGACATGCTGATGGGATCCAGCTGTTACTCATCACCACCAATCTGCAAGGTCCTTAAAGAGGAGCAGCTTCCAGGAGTCAGATGCCAGATGGCTCTGATTTTACAGTGGTACTCTCTAGCTGTCAGTGCTGTATTTCCAGTGTCCTCCTTGTAGTGATGGCCAAATGAAGCCTCATGAAGCAATGAAGCTTTCCGGTCCATTGCTTTGCCCAAAAGTTCATCACTCGATGCTTCGTTCATTTCTCACTAGTGACATCTGCTGGTGAAGCTGTGACAGCCTGTCACTCAGACAGACATATTTAAAAACAATTAGTAAATGCAATATTGTCACAAAGTTTTTGTCAATCTCACGTTTAGTAACAGGAGAGTCAATTAAATCCTATTTAACTAATCGTTTTTAGTTATTAAAATAATTTGTAGTCAGCCCTGGTATATGTTGACTGTCAGTGACTGTTTTCTTTTGTCACCGACTGATTTAACAATAGAAATTTGTTTTAATGTATTCGGAGTGCAGTGCTTGTTGGGGAATACAGTTTTCTTTGAGTTTTGATTTGCCTCCTGAAAAATTTAAATTCTTCAAAAATTCTTTTTCTTGGATTCCTAGTTGGCTCTGATCTGATCCCTTATATTTTCCCTCATCAGCCAGGATTTTACTTTTCCAACAGCTTTAAGTCTGTTTCTGCTGTGTAAGACTGATATATTTTTGCAGAACAAAGAAATAGTGGAAATTTTAAGAAGGTGAGAATTTTGGAGGTGAAAGGTTTAATTATTGTTATTTAAGAATCTTGTGAATCATCATCTCCAGTTTTCCCTGATGTCAGATTTTTTTTCTTCTTGCTGGCTCCTTTTCAATCAGGTTTATTTGTGTAGCACATTTCAGCAACGATGTAGTGTCAAAATGATTTACATAATAAAAACACATAATTATAAAGTCACAAAATATGCCATAATCAACCATTGAGAAAATTGATAACAAACATTACATTTTGATGAGTGCCTTCATCAAAATCATTAATACACATGAACTATAAAAGGCTCCTTTTATTTCGGCCACTTGTGAAGACAAATACTCCTCTGATACGATCAAGCAGCGGCTCATCACGCTTTTATTTTGAAAACCAACACGCAAAATAAAGCAGTCACGTGACCCATGCAATGCCAGGCCTCGTTTGTTGCCGGTCACGTGGTTTTCAACAAGACAACACAAGCCTCGAAGCGGGGCTTCATCGGACACGCCCCCTTATTACTCGGTACAAGCCTGAAGCCTGGCTTCAGATAGCCCATCACTACCTCCTTGTTCTGACTCCTTTTCATCTGCTCCTTCCTCTACAGTGAACCCGAGCTGAATGCTCTCTGAACCGGACTCACCTGAAGTATCTAATCCGAGCTGCTCCGTTGGGCCTTGCACCTGGGTGCATCACGCCCACCACTCAGCTGCTGCCTGTCCGCCCTCAATCACCTGCTGGAACTCCCCATCTGGAAAACCACCATACCAACTGTTGGAAACCCATGTGCTCTCCCTTGCTTACCTACCCGCAGACCGTAAGTCACCATCAGGTTACTCCGTCATTCTCTTCATTACGTCCCACTTTAACCGCTTGCCCTTTGCAGTTCCTCCGCTGGCCCGGTTCCTCCCTGCTGTCACAGATTGACGCCCCTCCACACACTCTCCAGCACATTCAGTTGCTAAATAAACTTGTTAAAACTGTTTGGGTGTCCGTAGTTGTTGATTGCCTTAGAGTCCTAGAAACCTCACATTATGACACCTGCTCCCTTTTCGTTTTCCATTTAAACCACATCTTTGCTCTGCATTTGGGTCTTTGTTTTCCAACCTAAATTAGGACAATTTAACTCTATTTACATCTTTTTATGTGTCAGTGGGTATGTTTGTGTGTAATGCACATAATTTTGATGCATCCTGCACAGTTGTGCTGTTGTAAGCTCTGTCTGTCATACTACAAATTCCCAGTCATCTCAGTTCTCCATTAGAAGGGGTTCTCTCAGCTCAGACTTATCCAGTGCTCCTATCCAGAATCTACCCAAACCTACACAGTTAGGCCGAGCCTGGCTAACTCCAGAGGAACGGCAGCGCCGTTTAGCCTCTGGCTGTTTGTCTTTACTGCGGCTCCCCTCAACATTTCATCTCAGCCTGCCCGATTCGCCCAAACACCCAGTAAGTCTGGGGGTTCTGGTGGGTGAATCTGAAGAGAATAGTTACCTCCGGTTAAATCTTCCTGCTTTTCTCACCGTTCAGCAAGCTTTGATAGGGTGTATAAGATTCTGCTCTGAACCGGAGTCTGTTTTAGTTGCGCAATATCATATCCCAGTCCAGGCTTTACCTACTCCCCTGTGGGTGGCTGCCTTAGGCGGTAGTCCCATGGCCAACATCACCCATCAACCTGATCTGTTTTCCCTGCTCGTCTCAGGCAACCACCAGGAGCTTATTCAATGCTTCGTGTTTCCTACGAAAGATGCCCCCCTGGTTCTTGGTTTCCCCTGGCTCTGCAAACACAACCCCCACATTAACTGGGCTGATGCTTGCATCGACTCATGGAGTCCTCACTGTCTAAACCAATGCCTGCAATCTGCTAAACCGGCTCACCCCTCCGAGCAACCCCAGCTGATTGGCGAACCCGATCTCACAAATATTCCTTCTGAATACCATGACCTCCATCGGGTTTACAGTAAAGATCTCGCCCAATCTATCCATCCTCATCGTCCCTATGACTGCTGTATCGACCACCTTCCGGGAGCCCCACTTCCCTCCAGCCGGTTGTTTAACATCTCAACGCAAGAGAGGGAGACACTGGAGCAGTACATTAATGACTCACTTAAGGCTGGTCTCATTCGTCAATCGTCTTCCCCCTTGGGTGCGGGATTCTTCTTCGTGTCGAAGAAGGATAACACTCTCTGGCCCTGTACTGATTATAGAGGTCTTAATCAAATCACCGGAAAGAATAAATATTCTCTCCCTTTGTTGTCCTCAGTTTTTGAACCTGTTCACAAAGCCTCCATCTTCTCCAAGCTGGATCTGCGCAATGCATATCATCTCATTCACATTCGAGAGGGTGACAAATGGAAAACTGCATTCAAAACCCACTTTGGTCATTTTGAGTATCTGGTTATGCCCTTTGGCCTCTGCAATGCCCCTGCCACCTTCCAGAATCTGGTTAATGATGTCCTGCGGGACTATCTCAATGTGTTTGTTTTTGTCTACCTTGACGACATTCTTATCTTCTCCAACAGCATGCATGAACACCGCCGGCATCTCAGATTGGTCCTCCAAAGGTTGCTGGAAAACCGACTCTTCATCAAGGCGAAGAAGTGTCAGTTTCATGTTACATCCATTACCTTTCTTGGTTTTGTGTTTGAGGGCGGACAGGTGAAGACAGACCCAGCTAAAATCAAGGCTGTTGAGGAGTGGCCGGTTCTGAACTCTAGAAAGCAACTCCAGCGCTTTCTGGGGTTCGTTAACTTTTACCGGCGGTTCATCCAAAACGTCAGTGTCATCGCAACCCTTCTCACCACTCTGACCTCCACCAAACACCCCCTCAGCTGGACCCCAGAGGCTGGACTCGTTTTGTTGAGCTAAAGAGAAGGTTTGTGGATGCTCCTATTCTCATTCACCCTGACCCTTCTGCTCAATTTACAGTGGAGGTGGATGCATCTGAAACCGGTGTGGGGGCTATCCTGTCACAGCGCTCTCCCAAAGATGGTGTTAAGAAATCTGGTATGTAAATGTGAGATCTGTCCAGGTTCATGCAGAACAACGGATCATAAAGTGCCTAGGAGATTGCTACAGCCCTGTATGTTGATTAAAAATGATTGCTCATTGTGTATTCTTTGTATGAGAATATGTTCTCTGTATTTTATTAATGTTGTAATGAGAAATTAGGATCAAATCATCTAATGTACTAATATTTTATATGATTTTAATGATTGAAGTAACTTGTATGATTAAAGTTAGTACAGAACAAGGAGAAGTATAAGGTTGGGGTGTGGAGGCTGACACATGCCGCTGTTGCAACTCGGAAAGTCCCAAAAAGGCACAAGCACATAGTTTCACCATAGGGTCATTGTGTCTCAAGTTGGAGTCTATTGCTCTCGGAAAGTCCCAAATTTCACAAGCACATTACCTCACAATCGAGTCATTGTGCCCCAACCCAAGTTGCAGATGGTCAGGTTGCGCAACCATGAAGTTGCGCACAGACTGTTCTTTGTCTTTCTCTCTCTCTCTTTCCCTCCCTCGGTGTATTCCCCGGGGAGGGAGAAAAGTATAAAAACATGAGACCGAGGGGATACGGGGTTCTTCGTCCCCGGCGCTGAGACTCGACACTAGTGCGGCAAGAAGACCAGCAGAGGACTACACCCTGGAACCAAGAAAGCCAGAAACACCGAGGATCATCTCACGCCGGACAGAGGACAAGTTCCACCGACCCAATCTCTTGGTTCCACATTGGATTTCCACACTCTGCACTCAACTCCACGATCTCAAAATACATCGCAACGGACTTGGGGAACTGAACAAAAGTCACAGGATCGACCGCGAGCTGTTCGGCTGGATGGCAGACAGTTCATTTTGTTTCAGTTCCAAAGAGGATTTATGATTCAAAGACAAAGACTCTGACCAAGGACTACAAGGATTTCTGTTGCCCTGATCCGATCCCCCCGATGAGTATGAGTTCTGCCGCACCCCAAAAAGCCTTATCTGATAGAAAGATGACAGTGTAGGGAGGTAATTAGGAAAAATTAAGTTGATTAAACTTTATTGATTTTCTTTGTATGGTAATTTTCAAATAAATTCTGTAAGCCTGTCATTTTCCCTGCTAAAGCTTGCTTAATAAATGCGTATATTCTTAAAATTCTAATTAGGTTGTGGACATTGAAATTAATTGAGTCATTTTAAATAACAGTTCCTCTATTTATAGTAAAACCAGTATACATGATTCCAGTAATGTGGTGGCTTCGGACTTTCCTTTGGTGAGTAAAATAATGGCCCTGGGACTTATATCTAGTCACTAAAATGATATCTAGCCGTTAACAAGTGCCCGTTATATTTTCAGAAAGAGAGCTACCGTTAACAGAAGTGGTTATTGAAGCTATGCAGCTGTGAGGGCTACTCAGCTGATTGTTTCTTAACTGAAAAGGGTCATAACTTCTGGATAGGAGGTAGTGAGAGCTAGACGAGTCTCTTTCGCCACCAGTTTAAACAGATTATCTCTTTAGATCGTGTTCAGGGTAAGACCCAGGTCTTAGAGATTTTCCGGACCTGTTAGACAGAGAACTGGTCAGTAGTCAGCCCGAGGAGTTGTGAGGAGAGGGCGGGGCTGGCTATTGCACAGTAACAAACAATGGCAAGCTCCACCCGTGTGCCTTCTTCTCTAGGAAGTTTACCCCCACCGAAAGTAGGTATGACATTGGTGATCCAGAGCTCCTGGCCATTAAACTGGCCCTTGAGGAGTGGAGACACTGGCTCAAAGGTACTGAGCTCCCAGTCATCATTTGGACAGACCATAAGAATCTGGCTTACCTGCAGTCTGCCAAATGCCTGGACCCACGCCAGTTCTGTTGGTCTCTTTTTTTTTTTCTTCTCCCGTTTCAACCTCAACATCACCTATCGCCCGGGTTCCAAGAATACCAAGCCAGATGCCCTCTCCAGACTGAACTCTGCAGATGACCCTTCCGAGACTCCTGGATCCATACTTCTCGCCTCCTGCACCATTGGGTCCCTCACCTGGGATGTGGAGAGAGCCATCCAGGAGGCTCTAACCACCAACCCAGACCCAGGAGGGGTTCCCCCCCAACTGGCAGTATGTTCCCGCCTCAGTCTGGGGTTGTGCCATCCATTGGGCACACTCCTCCGACTTCTCCGGCCATCCTGGTATAAGCCGTACCATCGGCTTCCTGCGCCATTACTTTTGGTGGCCCATACTCAATAAGGATACCATTGAATATGCCTCTTCTTGTTCCACTTGTGCTAGGAAAAAGACCTGACATCGCCCACCTTCAGGTCTGTTACAACCACTGTCCATTCCTAGTCATCCCTGGTCCCACATCTCCCTAGATTTTGTTACTGGTCTCCCCACATCCAAACAGAAAAATGTCATCCTCACCATTATAGACCGTTTTTCCAAGGCTTGCCATTTGGTCACCCTCACTAAACTTCCCTCAGCCACCGAGACAGCAAAACTTCTCTTTCGCCACGTTTTTCGTATTCATGCTATCCCCACAGAGATTGTCTCTGACAGGGGGCGTCAGTTCAGTTCCCAGCTGTGCCGAAACTTCTGTTCTCGGGGCCCGGCCGAGTTTGTCTTCGGGGTTTCATCCTGAAACCAATGGGCAATGTGAACGGCTTAACCAGGAACTGGAGAACACCCTGCGCTGCCTCTGTGCCTCCAATCTGACCTCTTGGAGTGTTCACTTACCATGGGCGGAGTATGCCCAAAACACGCACATATCATCTGCGACAGGGTTATCTCCATTTGAGGCGTCTCAAGAGTTCCAACCTTCCCTACTGCCTACATTCTTCCCAGATGCAGTCATTCCATCTGTCAAACATTACGTGCAGAACTACCAACGTATTTGGAACCAGACTAAGGCAGCCCTTCCACGAACGTCTGCTCAGAATAAGCGTCTGGCAGATAGAAAAAGAATTCCAGCCCCCACCTTCTCGCCCTGCCAACGTGTTTGGTTATCGTCAAAGAACTTTCCTCTAAAATTCTGTTCCCGCAAATTGTCCCCCCGTTCGTTATTGACTCTGTCCTTAGTCCTTCTGCTGTCCGCCTTAAGTTGCCCTCTCATTTCCGTGTTCACCCTGTGTTTCACGTTTCTCAGCGTCTCTAAGTCCTTTGTGCCCTCCATTCGAGCCCCTCCATTCGCCCGGGTTATTGATGGTCACCCAGTCCACACTGTTCGTTGCATTGTGGATGTGTGTCCTCGTGGACAGGATAGGCAGTACCTGGTGGACAGGGAGGGTTATGGCCCTGAGGACCGGTCCTGGGTTCCTCGGTTCTTGGTCCTGGACCTGTCCCTCATATACTCTTTTGAGCGCTCCGCAGCATCTTCCTCGGGTCGGCCGCCAGGTGGCGTCCGTTGAGGGGGGGTACTGTTGGGTTCTGCAGGGGTGTGATTTCCTTCTCCTTCACAGGGTGACATGCTGATGGGATCCAGCTGTTACTCATCACCACCAATCTGCAAGGTCCTTAAAGAGGAGCGGCTTCCAGGAGTCAGATGCCAGATGGCTCTGCTTTTACAGTGGTACTCTCTAGCTGTCAGTGCTGTATTTCCAGTGTCCTCCTTGTTCTGACTCCTTTTCATCTGCTCCTTCCTCTACAGTGAACCCGAGCTGAATGCTCTCTGAACCGGACTCACCTGAAGTATCTAATCCGAGCTGCTCCGTTGGGCCTTGCACCTGGGTGCATCACGCCCACCACTCAGCTGCTGCCTGTCCGCCCTCAATCACCTGCTGGAACTCCCCATCTGGAAAACCACCATACCAACTGTTGGAAACCCATGTGCTCTCCCCTGCTTACCTACCCGCAGACCGTAAGTCACCATCAGGTTACTCCGTCATTCTCTTCATTACGTCCCACTTTAACCGCTTGCCCTTTGCAGTTCCTCCGCTGGCCCGGTTCCTCCCTGCTGTCACAGATTGACGCCCCTCCACACACTCTCCAGCACATTCAGTTGCTAAATAAACTTGTTAAAACTGTTTGGGTGTCCGTAGTTGTTGATTGCCTTAGAGTCCTAGAAACCTCACATTATGACACCTGCTCCCTTTTCGTTTTCCATTTAAACCACATCTTTGCTCTGCATTTGGGTCTTTGTTTTCCAACCTAAATTAGGACAATTTAACTCTATTTACATCTTTTTATGTGTCAGTGGGTATGTTTGTGTGTAATGCACATAATTTTGATGCATCCTGCACAGTTGTGCTGTTGTAAGCTGCTACCTATTTGAACAGGGCAAGTTTCGAATAAATTTTAAGTTCTTGCCTAGTTAAAGTAAAACATGACTGCATGTCATATAAAGATTTAAAATGTACGAGGGGAAAACTAGAAATTAAATCTTGTTCCCCTGTAAACTGTGGACAGTTTGTTTTAATTTGTGGTTCATGGAAACGAGTCTGGGTGCTGAGCTTTTGTTTTTCTGTTATATTATTGCACTTTTTCCTTAGGCAATCATTCTTTATCATAAAACCGCTGCATAACTAAGGGAAAAGGGAGGATACATATAACTGTGGTTACAGTGTGGACAGTAGTATGGTTTGTATGTCTAAGGAGACGATAGATGCAAATATGTTTACTGTTTCTGCAAATACTGTGGTGTCACAGTTTGAATACCTGAGACTCTGCAGTAGTTTACACACATAGCATAAAAGCTGTATTAGACAGGAATGACTGTCACAAATCTGCTAAAACCTGCTAAGACAGGGCGTTGGTTCAGAAAGATGACTTTTACCTTTAAGGTTCATACACAGGTTGCTTGAGCAATGAAAGACGTAACAAATTAGGTCATGTTTTTGCAATGAAACTTCAAACAATTTACACATCCATTCCCCAGAGGATCTGATGTTTTATGCTTGCAAGAGTGCCAACCTGTTCGTGGCTGGGTGGTGGTGTGACCAATGACACCACAGCTACCACGACAGCAGTGAGTCCACAGAGCAGAATGGCGAAGTGAAGATAATGAACGCCTCGTAACACCAGGGGAGCCGAGTCCACAACGCCACATCTGGGAGGAGGGAAGGCAAATTCCAGCGCCATTCTGCACACGCCTACCACCAAACCCACCATGAGGCCCCAGAATGCACCCTGAAAAAACAGAAACCGCCCTGGTCAGGTACAGTTCTCAAGCAAAGTACCTACACCACTCAACCATTTTCTTATTTTGTCTCATTAAAACCATAAACTACAACAACAAATACACAGAATGTAGAATGCATTTTCCTTCTATGATATGTTTACTCAAACTGTGAACATCTCGTAGAACTATGAAAATAGAAAGAGTGTGGCCCCAGTGTAAGACATTGTTTTCTGCCTGGCCTGATAGGTCAGACAAGAGGCCCACCATGTTAGCCCTGCCGGAGCAGCAGAGATCCTCTGAGAGAGTCTGGTAACGGATCATGTGCCAGGTAATCATAGGCATTTGTACTCTGCAAATCTTCCCCTTTATAACTTAAACTTTTGGGCTAACATCCATCCATTTTCTGTTCACCCTTGTCCCTAATGGGGTCAGGAGGGTTACTGGTTCCTCTCCAGCTACGTTCACCATGGACAGGTCGCCAGTCTGTCGCAGGGCAACACAGAGACACACAGAGACACACAACCATTCACACACACACACTCACACCTAGGGAGAATTTAGAGTCCAATTAACCTGACAGTCATGTTTTTGGACTGTGGGAGGAAGCCGGAGAACCCGGAGAGAACCCACCATGCACAGGGAGAACATGCAAACTCCATGCAGAAAGACCCCGGGCCGGGAATCGAACCCAGGACCTTCTTGCTGCAAGGCAACTTATGAACAAATGTCTCGTCACATCATGAATCCGACAGACAAATAATAAGATCACTGTAATCCTGTTAATGTGTAAAGTATCTGCTGATTTCTCTTATTTGCTCAATGTCCAGACTGGGTGGACATTGAGGAACCAGGAATAGGAAGTAGATATATCATGTTGGGGTCTTGTTTGTTGGCAATGAAGAAAATATTGCCAGGTAACATCATCCAAGGCTGTGTTTCATCTTGTCGTTAAATAACGACAAGACGATTATGTAACACATGCTTATCATAGCGCCCAGGTGTGTTTGTGTCACAGTTTGTGTGTAATTACCCTTATGAAGCTGTATTTGCAGGCCATATTTATATGCAAGCCCAATTTTGTTCAGACAACTCAGGTGTGGGGATCAAAGTGTGTCCTTTGACCCCCATGGATCAACACTGTAGATTTTTATAGTAACACACTTAGTGTTTTTTATAAACACACGCACACCCCCACATATGAGGGGCCATTTAGGAAAAATACAATGTTTTGTCTCTCACACACCACTAAAGACTCATACACACACAAAAAAAATATTAAAATTGCACATACATACTATTAAAATGTCACAAACACATACAATTTTTCTCTAACACGCATACACAAAATACTAAAATTGCGAATATTCACTACTAAAATACCACACGCGCATGCAATCCTTTTTCTCACACACTTACATAAAAGACTAAGATTGCACATATTTTTTGAGACTCATTGTTTGTATGTGTAAAAGTTGTCACGGAAGAGGCGAAGCATAATTTGGAGATCAGATCGCGCATGCGTTGAAACCACAGTGAATTTAGCTTCAAGTTAAATATTGGTGTAAGCTGCTTTTAGCACAAGGTTGATCTGATTTATGAACGCTAATTTTGGCCAGCTGTTGTCTGTCGCTCTTTCCTCAAGCTCTCGGTGGTTCACTTGGGGTTCTAATGCCGCTTACTCCGGCTCACTGACTTAGAGGCTAAGTGAACCTCCGAGAGCTTACGGGGAGCGCAGCTTGGCGTTAGAGTAGCACAGATAAACAGAACACCGGAATTAGCTCCGCTCCCCCCTCAAACTGATTAATGAAACTCATAAAAAGAATGTTTTTCAGGAATTCTCTCTAAAATTTGAAAGTTTAAAGCAAAATACAATGTCTTTTAACGATGTCTCAGACGATATTGCGGATCACAACTCTCCCAGGTTTGCATCATCAAGAATCAAGTCTACTGAATTCTTGAGTACAAATTACCACTTTATGGACAGTGGTGACATAATAATTACTTTTAAAAAGTAACCTTAATGAGATTACTGATTACTCCTTGAAAAAGTAGCTTAGTTAGATTACTGAGTACTTGATTTAGAAAGTAACTAAGTTACATTAAAAGTAACTTTTCAAGTTACTTTCAGCAGCTGCTAACAACAAGGCTTTGCCATCTGTGAAAGTAACATTGATCTTTGCTAATTCTTAATGGCAAGTTATTTTATAATGTTAACATCAACAATGTGTCTCCACTTATAAGGTTGTTTAATGGTTACAACAGTACAAAAAAAACTTTAGTAATTTCTGCCTGTCTTTGTGTGTTCCAGTATTATCTGGAAAACTATAAATAGGAGTATAAACCCCTCTCTCCTCCCCGCCCCAGCCTCCAGGTTGTTACGGCCCTGTGTCTGCTGTCAGAGCGCAGCGCACAGCGCTACTCCTGCGGCTCTTCAACTCAGATGGCTGCACAGGTTTGTGACACTTATCTTAATATTAATAATTATAATGGCGTTTAGTAGCCCAACGTTTCTAGTTCATTTGTGGCTGTTTTCACGTTTATTGCGTTGTTCATATTAGTCTTGATGTTTGGAGTTTTCTGGAGCGTAACGCGAAGCTCGATGTAATTCAGAGGTAATATATTAACTTCCCATTAACAAAGACTCAGCGGGACAGATCACCCGGGAAATGATGGAGAAGGAGAGCCTGACTAAAACTAACAGACAAATTCTGAGGTTTATGTTATGTCTACTTTATTGCAAGCCCAAAAACCGTAAACGTATGAGAGATTGGCTTGATCTCAGGAGCTCAGTGAATTCCAGCATGGAACTGTGATAGGATGCCACTTGTGCAACAAATCCAGATGTGAATTTTTCAATCACTACAGACCTCCAAACTTCATGATGCCTTCAGATTAGCTCAAGAACAGTGTGCAAAGAGCTTCATGCAATGGGTTTCCATGGTGACCAGCTGCATCCAAGCCATTCCCAGAAAAGTTCCCAGAAACTCTTCTAGCTGCAAAGGGTGGACCAATGTCATGTTTAACCATATGGATTAGGTATGGGATGTCACATACTCTCATATGTTTAAGCCAGGTGAGCAAATACTTTTGGCAATATAATGAATCCTGATGCCACAAGTATACATGGGCCAATTCCAGCAGGAATTCCCACTCATCCATAGATTTACCATTGATGTCAACAATTAGAGTACAATATGTCACCAGCAAATCTTATTCTTATGTTCCGTTAACAGATCATAAATGAATAAGTCTTACATTAAAAAGAATTAAGGAACAACCACACATTAGACTTTCGGAAACTTCATAATAATCTTTTGGATTGTTGGAACGACAATGACGCATTGTACATAAATAAAAAAGCAAAACACTGATAAAATGTATAGTTTACTTGTTAAATTGGATAGCTAGACATGATTTATCTGAAAGTGAAATTAAAATTCTATATAATCTTAAGAATGAGCTTGATAAAATGTTAGTGAATTTAGCTAAAGGAGTGTTCATAAGGTCCAGAGCTAAATGGTTGGAAGAATGAAACTCTAGTTGCTCTTTTGCATTAGAAAAAAGAAATAGAATCCTGTCTCTTAACATTACTGGTGTTATAAGCTCAGATCCTATTGCAGTCTCCAAACTTGCTCATTTTATAGCAATTTATATTCTTCAAATGTAACTAAAGTAACTGTGGCACATTTATGAATCACATTGGGATTCCCACACCTCTGATATGGGAAGCCTTTAAAGGCACCTGTGAGACGGAGCTTTCATCTTTAGGATTCATGGAAAGTGTGTGGGAATTAATCAGTGATCATCTCTAACTAATGTTCAAAGATTGTATAAGTAAGCAAGAAATTACGTCAACCATGAAACAGGGTCTCGTACAGAAGGCTGACAAAGATCCTTTAAAAATAGAAAATTGGGGACTTGTCTGACTTTCAAATATTGATTCTAAAATGTTTGCTCCGGTGTATGCTAAGAAAAAGACTAGAGATAATAAGTGAAAACCAAAGTGGATTTTCTGGCATTGGATTTAATAGGTTATTCTTATTTTATAAACTCCAGTGCTTTGATGATTTCCCTTGACTATTATGAAGCATTTGACTAAATTCAACAAACACTACAAATTTTAGGTTTTGGAGAGTCATTTATGAAGATTAACAAAATGTTTTATAACATAAACAGCTCAATTATTTTATAGAAATTATTTTGTACAGGAAACCTTTGTCTGGAAGGTTTCCAGTATTAAGAGGTGTATGACAGGGCTGCCCAATTTCTTACTTTTTTGATTTTGATCATGGCTGAATCTGTCATGAGTGGTGTGGTAGGCATTGAGGGAAACGCAGCAGACCCAAAGTAGAAATGAAATGAGTTTAATTCAAAAACAACATCCAAAAACCAGGCAGCACTGCTGAGGAGAAACCAGGTCTCAACACAGGAAGCAACTGGCTACACAGATGGACATGAACACCCTAGCTCACACATGCGACAAGGACCCGACAGAGACGCTGAGACACAGGTGACATTAAATACACAGGAGGTAATCAGGGAATGAGACACACCTGGAAACAATAACGGGAAGGCCAGGACAACACAGAGACTCAGAAACACAGAAACTCGAAATAAACACATGGAAAAACACAGATCTTGACAGAACCTTTATTCTTAAATGTTTCCTCAGTGTGAATATTCCTAGTTTATCAAGTTTTAATAAAATAAACAGTCATGTCACGTCAACTGCCATGACAACTGTGACCAAAAGAGAAACACAGCAAGCACAGATACCCTAAGACTTAACCATTATCTATAGGGAAGTTGGTTTCAGACAGAGCTAAACACAGAAGCACTGGACCAGGAATACTTTCAACAAGGAAAAAAGCACCACACAAGTTAATGGCAATAATAGCTTCACCAGTTGTTCCATGCAGGGAAAAGAACTGCTAAACACAGAAATACTGAGCCAAGCGTAGGGATGGGCAATTATCATACGGGAATGATACTGAAGACAGTATGTTTTTTTTTTATGTCATAACACTTCTGATTTATTGGGACAAAACTCCAAAACCAAAAGTAGCAATAACAGCAAAAGTATTATTGCTACTGTTACTTTTACTAGTTTTCTACTGTTGGTTTTGTAAGAGCAGGAGCACATTAAAGTACTGAAGGAGAAAAAAACAGTAAATGAAGTTAATGACAACATCCTATCTGTATGGAACGCATGAAGGCAAGCAATAGTAGTTGCAATCTGACTTTTTATAGTAGTAATATTAGTTAGTTATATTAATTTGTGGTAGAAGTAACATTAATCTCATTTAAATTCAAATTTAAACTCAAAGCAGTATGACTGTAAGTAGCACTGTGACAGCTGTCCCTGCTGTCACACAGAAATGGTAATGGGTTTCTGTTCTTCCTTAATGTTACTTTACATATTAATTAGTGCTTAGTTTAGCTTTCTTTTGAAATTATTTTTATTAGTCTGACATTTTAGTTAACTATTTGATGTGCACACATTTAGTTAATTTTATTTGTCAGTTCTTTGTATTTTTTGTTAAAGACTATCATTTAATTTCTTCCTTTTGAGTTATTAGTTTTCTTTGGACCTGCCCCTGGACATTACAGATGAGCTCCAGCTGACTGAGGTCCATTCCTGGCTGTGGAACTTCCTCAGCGGGCCGGTCCATTTGTTCACCAGGGGAAGGGGATATTTGGTTTATATTTTATTTTGACCATTTATTTAATGTTTCTTCTTTTTGAAAGTTAGTTTAAATTTGATATTTATTTAATTTACAGATTTAATAATATTCTCACCAGTATTTGTTAGGTTCTTGTGTGTTTAGTTACCCCCTTGTGTGTGTTAGCAGTGGTCTGATCAGCCACTATTTAAGTTCCCCTCATGTCTTGTCGTTAGGTCAGTTTATGCTTCAGTTCCTTTTGTTACCACTTGAGTTACACTTTATGTTGACCTCAGTTTTTGGGCCCAATTTGTAATTTTTTAATTATTTTTGGATACTTTTTGTAATAAATTAAGATTATTTTGTGAAATTCTTTTATGTCTCTAGGCTGGTCTATGCAAAACCCTCACAAACACATTTCATGGAAATGCCTCTGAGAGTTAAGTCTTTAAACCAGAGTGTCAACCTGCTAACCAGAGTCGGCAAGTATTCACTAAAACATATTGGACTAAATTGGTCTACTGACCAGGTGTCAGACTGTTGTAACAAATTGAGGTTAGTGTGAAACCCATGGGATTTCAGAAACCAGAAATGCTTTTTGACTACTGAGATAACCCTAACCCTATGGCAACCTCAGACAAGTTAATGGTAAACTCCAAATAATCTTTGCTTCCCTGAAGTGGTGTATGCCTTTAATTATGTTCAGCAGATCACTGAGGGAGAAATCTTGTTCTTGAGAAAATTCTCTTGGTTTGAGTTGTTGAGCTGCATGCCAGCGGACAGCACACACCCAGGAACGTGTTCTATTAGAAAGTAGTCTGCAGCAGATTGGTCTTTACATGCAGGGAAACAATATTTCCACACACTAGTTATTATCTTTGAGCACACAATCTTACTGCAGCATTGCTATCTCCTTTCGTCTTTATATTGCAGCTCTAAACTTTCACTCACACCTTGTTAAAACAATGACTTGTATTCTTTCATCTGAGCGCAAACTTCATTCAAGCTGGTTTCTACACAGGAAATGATAGACAATACACTTCATAAAATGAGTGAGAACCACAAACAAACTCAAGTGTGTTCACACATCTAAAGAAAAAAAAAGAAATCAACTCCATGCAAAGCAGTGAGAGGAACTTCAGTGCAAGGCTAATAAAACAGTCTGCAGTACAATACAGAAGGAAACACAAACGGTTCCGAGATAAAACCCTGAAAGCTCAGTATTATGCTGAAGTGTGGGGCTACAAATGGGGAAAACTTCCTGATATACTTGTTGCTCTGTGGTCAAAAAGGGGCTGAAATTTTAAATGTAGATGCAAAATCAAGTTCCAAATAGAACAAAATCCTTAGGAATTACATTTGCAAGTGAAATTGTTTACATTACATACTACCAAAGTTAGTATGTATGTCTTCCATAAACTCAGAGGGGTAATTACAGAAGTCTTGTGCTCTGGGTGAAAAAAATGTGGCCACAATAATTTAATGTTCTAGTTATCATCTGTACAGGGCGACTGTGGCTCTATGGTAGAGTAGTCGTCTTGCAATCGGAAGGTTGTAGGTTTGATTCCAGCTTCCTTCTGCCACATGCCGATGTGCCTCTGGGCAAGGCACTTAACCCAAAATTGCCTACCGATCTGCGTATCAGTGTATGAATGGGTGTGTGTTTGTGAGTGCGAATGGGTGAATGTGACTCTAGTGTAAAGTGCTTTGAGTGGTCAAAATGACTGGAAAAGCGCTATATAAGTTCAGTCCATTTTACCATTTTACATGTGTTATATTTTAATTACTTGGTTTCAAATGGAAAAATCAAAAATTTAGTTAAAAACACATCAGTTATATGCAACAGTCATTAATCTAAATATGACCACAGATTTATCTAGGTACTGTTTTACAGATTTAGAGAACTGCCTACACGTTATAACAACATATATTTTCCCAAGGTCAACATCTGTAATTTTAAATCGCATTTGCGCCCATATATTCTTGTTAATTCTTATAAATTCCAATAAATTTCCAAGGAAACTCACCCACTTTGAAGATTTCTTGAACTGCAAAATTCAAGAAATTGAAGGAGTGAGAGCAGGACCCCGTTTCAGAGAGCCCTGAGTATTTAGCAATAATTTATCACATTCCTGACCTTTTTCACTTCTTTTTATATCTACTTTTGCAAAGTTATTATAAAATGGTAATACCTACAGAAGAGAAGCAATACCTTGCACTGCAACATATTGCTCTGCAGTTTATGGGTCAATGTGTTTTCCCACAACATACTGCTACTCTTCTATAGGTAATAAAATGTAATAATAACTTTGTGAACAATGTTAAGTATGTGATAAATTATTGCTAAAGCGAACATTTGTTTTGCAAAGCACAAACTATGAGCATGTTTGTGCTAAAGTCGTACTTGCTCATTGGTCCTCTTCCAAAAGACTGCCAGTGTGAAGACGGCTGTGACTGGTGGGGCCAGGCAGCTTGTCACTGATTGGATGTAGACGTAGAGCTGGCCGCTATTGGCTGATTGAAGGATGGGGATCCACACCACACTCACCACCACCAGGATCACAGTGACAATCCTGGACAAACATTAAGAGTAACAGAATCCAAAAACATTTTGTTATTGATCTGTCACAGATCACTGCATAAATAAAACAATAAAACAGCATCCTAGTGATGAAGTGTACAGGTAATGTAGGGTACCTGCCAACCAACAGCAGCTCCCTCTCAGAGGCTCGAGGGCGGTGTTTTTTCCAGATGTCCATGGTAAAAAGTGTGGAGCTGCTGTTGAAGATGGAGGTCAGAGATGACATCAGAGCTGCCATAATCACTGCTATCATGAGCCCCCTCAAGCCTGCAGTCCAAACAGATACAAAGAGATGTGTGCTGGGAAAAACTTAAAGTGACTGAAGTATTCAGAAATTAACATGGGGGGAGGGGGGCTCACCACTTGGCATGAGCTCAATGACTAGTTTGGGAAAGGCAATGTTGGAACATCCAACCTCTGCTCCACACACCCGTACACACTCCTCTGGATCAACACATCCCACAGTGTCTGAAAAACAAAGAATAGTTGAATATCGTCACAAACGGAGGGGAAAACAAAACCTGTTTCTTCTTCCTCCCAGCAAGAAGCTCTTAAAAACAGTATTTAGATGATGGATATACAGTTAGGTTAAGACTTTTAGTTGATGACTCTGTCTGCGACAGGCTGGCGACCTGTCCAGGGTGTACCCCGCCTCTTGCCCGGGACGCAGCTGGAGATAGGCACCAGCAACCCTCCCAACCCCGTTAGGGACGAAGGGTGTACAGAAAGTGGATGGATGGATGGATGGATGGACTCTGTGACTGGAACAGCAGCTAAGGAGCCACTTCTTTCCAAGAAAGACATTAAAGACACACATTCAGCACAAAGGACAAGTATGGAGAGCAGATATTTTTATCTGACGCTGTTGTGACATCTGACTTTCCTCTTTGTGGGACAATAAAGGCATTTTCTATTCTAAGACTTGAACAAATCTAGAGTCACCACATTAAAATGCATGACTTATGGCCATGAGACTCCACAGAACGTATACCTATTGACAACCTGTGGACAGTTGTCTGAATGCAGGACAAAAGCCAATGAGATCAAGTCCAAGAACTATGGACAATTGGTCTAAGAAATGAAATCTAGACTATCTAGGTTTCATTAGTTGATCTATTAATTGTAGTAAGAAATGCTACAAATAAGTAGCATTGTTTGTGTAGAAACAATACTACACAAATTTGATGTCACAAACATCAAATTTGTTTGATGTTTGTGACATCAAACAAATTTGATGTCACAAATTTGTTTGTGACATCAATGAGACTAGATTTTTTTTCACTAAACATTGTGACAAAAGGTTTCAGCAAATAAGATTAGCTGAAACTGCAAAACACAACGTCTATGTTTGTTGCACCCTTAAAAAGAACTTAAAAATTCAAATTTTTGCTTTTGTGCAACTTTATTAAACAAAATCCACGGTTCAGCATACAGCGCATGTAGTTTTCTCTTTTCCATGCACATTCACAGGTCATGAACTTTGAACTCCCATCATGCAATATGTAGTTCCCGAAAGGGCATTATTAGGACAGAAATCTATCAAATAAAAAACAAAGTAGTTTTAGCACATATTTAGCCATAAACCAAAAGAATTGTTTTAACCAAATACTAAATGAAATAAATGCTTGCCCAATAAGATCAATATACTTATTACTTCAACATTATCACGTTCCTAAAATATTTTCAGGGCTCTACATGTTTGTACCAATTTTTTGACCAAACCAGAGTAAACACTTACTTTCTTTAAACTATTTTTTAAAATGACCTTTATGGTCTAATGTAGATATCTTTATAATATAATATATATTATAAATGTTCTCACGAGATAAGTCATATGTAGAGCTTAATGTGTTTTACTAATGAATACAAAAGATACTTAATATCAAAATCCTAAGAACTTTTACATTTAATGAAGTTATACCTAAAATTCCAGAGACCTAGCTCCAAACACTGAATTCATTTTAATTTTTGTTTACTATGTTTTATCAAAAAAAACAACAACAACAACAACAACAACAAACAGCATGCCATCTAGTCTACTCAGCAATTTTCTTTTAGAGAGGAATCTTTCATGAGTTGACAGTTGGCTCATTTAGGTTAAACTATTCCAACACTTCAGTATATCCATCAATACTTCTATTTAACGTTCCGCAAAGTCACTTAATCTTTTTGTGAGTTCGTTATTACGCTGTCTTAAGGTCGCTGATTTGAGGTAGAAAAAACCCACACATATTTCTTTCTCCGTCCGGTTTGGTGGAGGGTGGGGTTTAGCGCTTCTCTTTCCTCACCAACTCCCGAGCTGTACACTTCGCCTTTCTGCCCACGCGGCTGAGCTTCCGTTCCCGGATTCAGTGATTAAGATACAGTCCCTGTATCAATTAGATAAAGTTTTATAAGAAGTTTAGAACACAAGAGCTGCTGTGACCCCGGATACAGTCATGACATCTGAGATTCTTTCGTGCCACGTTCATGAAGCGCACGGCTCCAACAGCTGCCTGGACGTAAACCTCGGAGCTCCGACAACAAAGAGGAAATGTGACTCGTCAACGCAACAGTTAGTCTGAGTCACGCAGTTTTAGCAACTGGGGATTAATAACTTCTGTCTGTGTCTGACTTTATGTTTTCACCGTCGCGTTGACTCACGGACAGACACATCCAAACTCATCGACCGGGACATCTGTCTCCGAGTCTGCTGAGCCCTGCAGCTGCCGTTGTGGGGAGCGGGGCTGCGGCCGGGGTTCTCCGGCCCCTTTCAGGTGAAAGGCGTGGCTCTGGGAGGGAGAGCTTTGTTCAGCCTACACCTGACTGAGATTCAGTTAACCGAGCAGACCTGGTTGAGCTGATAGCTGCTGTTATCTTATTAAAATTCTACTAAATGGAACCGTGTAGTAAGACTGGAGCACATCTAAGGTCACTCGGACTCTGTGAACCGTAATGACTTATAGCACGTATTTGAGTCTTGACCCCTCGGACAGACTAGAGGAAACTGGGTCAGACTAGTTTTAGTGCTTATCTGTTTATTTTAACTGGGAGGTCATGGCGTTGTCTCAGATCCAGTGTCTGGACGAGAACCACGTCAACTGGCGCATTAGCGAGAGCAAGCCAGAGTTTTTCTACAGCGAGGACCAACGACTGGCCCTCGAAGCTCTCATCACCAAGGGCCGCGATGCGTTCACGGACTACATCCAGAAACACGAAGTCAGGGAGTTCCTCTCTGAAAGAGAGCTGGAGCGAGTCACGCGCACCGCGGAGGCGTACCGACCCGGGTACGAACACCACCAGAGGCCAGAGACGCCAGGGCCGGGGAATTTGACTCCAGGGTCCGGGGAAGAAGCAGAAGACGGGGAGGTGTCTCTCGCATATTGGCCAGACCGGTCCGAAGCCTCGGTGGCGGAGTTGGACCTTGGCTGGCCTGAAGCCATCTCATACCGAGGGGTCACGCGCGTGACCGTGTACACGCAGCCTCCCACTGAGGGTCACACGCACATCAAGGAGGTGGTTCGCAAGAGCATTGCATCAGCCCAGAAGGTAGGTGGTAATGAGGAGTATGGCAATAATAGCGACTTTATTGGTAGAAAGTAATAATAACGGAAGTTTTCCTCCAAAAACAGAATATACACAAGAGCTTAATCAGGATAGCTAGAGACCCAAAATACAGCTAATATTTCTTGTGAAACGATAAAACACTGTGCATCATGATTTTTAAACCCATTAAAGATATGTACATTTTGTCTTTAAGCTAATCAAATGACTATTTTTATGCACATTGTCTTGAGCTTATTAAAATGAGATAAAGAGTAGGGATACATACTATGATGAATAAATGAGGATAGTCTTGTAAACTAACTATGGCCCATTGGTCAAAATAAGCTGTGCTAAGCTTAAACTCAGTTCAGTGTAGCTTATAGCTTAATAAACCAAATGATTAGTGTTTTAAAAAAAATAATGTTTATCATTTATTTAGCAAATGCTATGTTAAGATAGAAGACTGCTGACTTAACTTTATAAGGAGGAGATGCCAAAAAGGTCATCACTAAAGAACCTAGCGTCTCACAGAAGGCTGTATCCAGGTATATCAATGGAAAGTTTAGTGGAGAAAAAAAGTTGGACAGACACACAAGCAACAGCAATAATTTCAGCCTCAAGAGAATTGTGAGTCAAACCCATCAGGACTTCAAGAGTCACGATAAACACAGACAACACACACAGACAGCTATAACTGTCACAAACTTCATGTTGGACCACTCATTGATGAAGGTGAGAAAGCAGTGGTTTGATGATTAGTGGGCAAAGTATTTATTTATTTATTTTTACATCAAAGTATATTTTGCAAATCAAAACCCCAGGCTGGAGGAGAGTGAAATGTACAGAATCCAATCTGGTTGATGTCCAGTGTGACGTTTCCCACAGTCAGTGAGAATGTCTGGAGCTGCTCTTGGTCTACTGTGTCAGCTCAGCCATGTACCAGGGAACTATAGAGCATGTCTATGTTTCTACGTGTTATACATGTCTTGTATAATACTAATAGTGACTTAAGCTGCTTCCTGTGTACTGGTCACTAACCTGAAATAAATTCCCCTTTCACATGATAGGTGTTGGTGCGTTTGAACTCTTATAGTGGAAAAATAAGTTTAGAGGTCTTAATTATTAATAAAAAAATACTTTTATAACAATGATAATGTGGCTACATCAGGTGGTGCCCAAAGTGGGTCCTGGAGGGGCCGGCATTCTGCATGTTCTAGTTCTGTCCCTGGTGGTACTGACAACTTTTCAGCAGGTCAATGTTCTTCTTAGTCCTTCTAATGAGCCATCATTGGATCCAGGTGTGTTAAACCAGGGAGAGAACTAAAACATGCAGGATTCCGGCCCTCAGGGACCCACTGTGGTGACCCCTGGGCTACATGCCAGTCACTATAATAAGTACTGTTTGACTGTAAATTCTAGTGACAGAACAGCATATTTGATTTGCTCTTTGTAGAACCAGCGGCCATGTTTCCTCTCACTTGACAAACCCTGTTTTGACTTTTCAGTTTAAATCTCACTATCCATCCATCCATCCATCCATTTTCTGTTCACCCTTGTCCCTAATGGGGTCGGGAGGGTTGCTGGTGTCTATCTCCAGCTACGTTCAGGGCGAGGGGCGGGGTCACCCTGGACAGGTTGGCAGTCTGTCGCAGTAAATCTCACCATCTGCCACAATTTTCTGTCTCATAAATTTTGCTGCGCCCCATCCATGCGCCACCCTTAGACACGCCTACAGCGTTTTATTGAGACAAGTTTGAGCTTGAAGTGTCAGTGGAAAGAAATGCACTTACATCACTGAACGAGTTCACATGCCTGCACAACATACATCACTTTTACCTTTCTTACTCATAGTCTTGGTACATGCTTATTCACTGGTTTAGTCTACAAAAGAAGCAAAAACCATTAAAATAATTAGACTCGGTCCAAAAATCATAAGTTCCTACTGATTGATTCATTTTCCAGTGAACCTAAGAGAGGCAGTGCAGCATCGTTGGCAGATTAATTATAGTCATCTTGATGATCTTCTGGCTATGCAGTTTTAAGCTTCTAGTTTGGTTAAGTCAATGGGACTGTTGTTTTTCTGTGCAGCAGAGGAACACAGTGTCCAGTCAAGCAGCATTTTATCACCTCTCTGCAAAACACTTTTTGTCTCTTAACAGTCATCTGACGAAACCTGCACTTTCTGGACTGGATTAAATGTTTTCTTAATTTATTGTTTGATTCTCCACAGTGCCCAGCTTCCTCTGTAGATTAATGGGTTTAATATTGTTGATAACATTAGAACAAACTGAACCCACCCTTGGAACAGGAAACACTAACAACTTCTGGTTTCCTGTGTGTGTGTGCGTGTGTGTGTGTGTGTGTGTGTGTGGGCATGCGCAGGTCATAGCTGTGGTGATGGATGTGTTTACAGATGTGGATATCTTTCGAGACCTTCTGGATGCGTCCTATAAGCGTAAAATCCCTGTGTACATCATTCTGGATATCGCTGCAGTGCCCTGCTTTCTTTCCATGTGTGGCAGAGCTGATATGCACCGAGGGCACCTAAAGGTCTGCATGCACATACACACACTATTTTGATGAGGAGCTTGGATTAGATAACCAGTCTGGAGTCACATACATGGCAATAATTCTAATTAAAACAGTTTTGATCTCCCAGAGAGCATATTCTTAGGGAAATGACTGCTTTTAACCATAAGATCCCATTTTTAGATGTACGTCGTTAATATCAGAGATCAAAGTTCTTTACTGATTTAGAGTTGCAAGCTTTTGCCTGCAGGCATCTAACTTGCACCATTCACTTAACCCCTTTGTTATTTTTTGCCTCTGAGGTAAACTGGTTCAGGCACTAACAGAAAATACTTAGCGTTTCACGGAAATTTTCTACGGGTTTTTTTTTTTTTAGACTGGAGGCCAGGAAGATGCTGAATACATTCCTGTCTGTGCTGCAGGCAATTAGATAAACCACACACACTCTCAATTTGCTGTTGCTTATAGGTTTCTTTTTCTGTTCCTCTTCTTCCTTTCAAACAGCGTTATCTGCTTTCTTAACTTTATCTCCTCTCTTAACTTTTCCCTTTTATCTTTCCTCTTTGTTATTGCGAGCTTTTCCAGCTCCTTTCTTTAGCTGCTCCTGAGAGATTTCACACAGAACTATTGCTCAGCCAGGAACCACACCCCTATCACAGAACCCAAGACAAACACTACAGGGTGTGTCAATGAAGCACGACAGTCCAAGCTCTAACCTGCACAGTCACTCAACATCATGTGGAGGTCATTGAAGCTGACTCTTAAGCAATGAGGAAAGGCCTTTTTATGAGGCTGTCCAGTCTGTTGTTGCCATTTTGTTTCTTTTGTGCATTAAAGGCCTTTCTGCAATGAATGCCAAATCCTGTAGAGTTATATAGTGTTAACACTGTATGCATGTGTGTGTGTGTGTGTGTGTAGAATCTGCGAGTACGCTGCTGTGGAGGCTTGGAATTCTTCACACGATCAGCACAGAAGGTGTGGGGTTCCTTGAAAGAGAAGTTTCTCCTTGTAGATGGAGACAGAGCCATCTCCGGCTCATACAGGTGAGCAGCCCATGAGTTAGTGCTTTGACACCAACATTCTGATAATAATATGTTAAAGTATTGCAAGACTGCCTTGTAGGATTTTTGTTTAAGTGTTTACATATTTTTGTCAATGCCTGACCATTTTCAGTGAAATCAAGCCACTGACTTGACTAGTCTTTTATACTAGTCAAGTACAAAAGACTAGTGAAATCCAGAGAGAAACTAGTATGTCAACACATTAAATCACTGTAACTTTTTTTTAGCCTTACATCATGTTATAATGTTATCCTCTCCTCAAAAAGTCCACCCCCAGTTTGAGGTAGTTAGCTGCATAAAGATTCATGTTCACCTGACCCAATCAGTAAGACTCCAACCACTAACATGGCTAAGACCAAAGAGCTGTCCAAAGACACCAGAGACTAAATTACAGACCTCCACCAGGCTGGACAGGGCTACGGGGCAATTGCCAAACAGCTTGGTCAAAAAAGATCAGCTGTTGGAGCAATTATTAGAAATTGGAAGAAGCTAAACCTGATTGTCAATCTCCTCGGGACTGGAGCTCCATTCAAGATCTCACCTTGTTGCATATGAATGATCCTAAGAAAGGCGAGGAATCAGCCCATCACCACACAGGAGAGGGCAGCGGCGTTCAAAAGCCCAAGCGTTCAAACAAGCAAGGACAATTGACAAGGGAGGAGCTCGTCAATGTCCTGAAGAGAGCAGGCACCTCTGTTTCCAAGGTTACTCTGGGTAGTACACTAAGACGTCATGGTATAAAATCATGCACAGCACAGAAGGTTCCCTTGCTTAAATCAGCACACGTCGAGGCCCATCTTAAGTTTGCCCATGACCATTTGGATCATCATCCAGAGGAGTCATGGGAGAAAGTTATGTGATCAGATGAGACCTAAACAGAACTTTTTTTGGAGGACAAAGAATGATGAGTACCATCCCTACTGTGAATCTTGGGGGTGGAAGCATCATGCTTTGGGGGTGTTTTTCTGCACATGGGACAGGATGACTGCACTGTATTAAGGACAGGATGACTGGGGCCACGTACCATGAGATTTTGTAGAGTTTGTAGAGGTGAATCCATCTGATGTCAATATCTGTATTGGTCCCAACATTGAAAGAAATTCTACATCGGTTATTGGTGACAATGTGCCAGATCTGTAAGAGCAGATCTATTCTGTTGCAGTTTATTGTTTACATGTTTGACCAAGGTAGTCAACCTATTGTTTTGTCAGTTTCAGTTTCTGTATTTTTCATTGACTGTTCTACTTCTAATTGCACTGACTGAATACAGTAAAGTTGTATTTGGACATGTTTGATGACATGTTTGGTGAAGCTGTTGGTGTATTGGTGCAGAGTTATTAAATAAATTTGTAATTCGGTACATTCGACTGTTTGAAAAAAAAATGTTTTAAATCAATTCAGCTGTTTTTCTGTAACAGCCGATATAAAATATCTGTGTCAGAAGCGAACAACGCGGATCGCTGCATCCCTAGAAATTTTGGGTGTTTATGTGTGAAAATGTCCAAGGAATAAGAATACTTATGGAAGAACCTTAGTGAATGATTTGTTAGAACTGTTAGTTAATCACATCATATCCTCCTTTTTGACTCCCAGTTGACCTGAGAATGTGTTAAAGGAGTAGAAGGCAAAAACAGTCAAATTCATCAATTATTGCAAAACGTCTGTACAAGCAAATCACTTTCAGAGACATTACACACTATGTAATGGTTTCACTATCCAATGTTTTCCTTTCAGGCCTGTTGCTGCATGATGCATTACGCCTGTCATCATTTGATGCCAATTGAAGTAAATTAGCTTGAATTTCCTGCATGCTAACACTGAAACCTTAGTCTTTAGTTCTGAGCCGTTTCTGCCTTCTGCATCGCTACTTATTCTTCCCAAAAATGTAATCCTAGACAATTATGCAATTTGATCGAAACATAATTAGATGATGTTTGACTTCAGCAAACAGACATCTGGTGTAATTATTAAACTACATTACAGTATGACCCACAGTGTAGGAATCTGCAGACCGAAGCATGTGCAGTTATTGCTGTGACCTTATGCTTTAATCTATGTGTTATTCCAGTTTCACTTGGTCCTCGTCCCGTCTGGACCGGAACCTCATCACCGTCATCACAGGGCAGGCAGTGGAGACCTTCGACCTGCAGTTCCGGGATCTCTACCTCGTGTCCCGGGGAGTGTCCCTGAGCAAGGTTTCCTTGAAGGACGAGCCCATCCCTGACCCACTCCCTCAGGCGGTGCCGGCTCCTGTCCCGGCTTCTGTCGCAAGGAAGCTCATCAATCCCAAATATGCACTGGTGGCAGCGGGAAATCACACCAGTCCTGCCTCCTCTGACCAGAACTCCAGTAAAAAAGAATCAAACTCTCAGAATCTTGCTGGGCTGAAGGTGATGAAAGGACGTCTTAAGGAAGTTACGGAAGAGGCGCCATTACATCCAGGTTTAGTCAATCTGGAGAAAGCCAACTTAATCCCCTATCTTCCCACCTGGCCAGAGCCAGACCCCCCGAGTGACGTGATCGGCTTCATCAATATTAGAGATGAAAAGAGGGCGCATCAGGTTCACCTACAGAGGTCAGAAAGGTTCGAGGTTAGTCAGGCTATTCGCTTCAGTGCACCGCTGACTCAGCCAGTAGCAGCTGAGGAATCCACCTCAAATCAGGACGAAAAAGAGCTAAAAACAGAAAAACATAGCAATCCTATAGGTCCTACTGCCATACTTCCAGCAGAAAACAAGCAAACAGAATCTCCAGATTCCCACCAGCAACCAACCACAACTCCACAACATAATCTACAACCCCCAAAGCCTCCAACCCAAGCCAAAGTTGCTGCTGATTCACAGCCTACACTCAGCGCTGGAAAAACTCTCGATACGGCACATGCAGGACCTCCTGTCCCAAAACGCCGCACACTGCAGTTAGTCATAGACCCCACCTCGGCAGAGCACCCTGGTGACGCTCAGGTCACGCTGATAAAAATGGATCAGGTTGATAATTTGCACACAGAGCGCGCTCACAAGGAGCTTGTGCCCAACCGCAGCCAGTTAACTTCAAAGAACGATGGCAGAGACTCTGGCAGCAATGAAGAGGGGAGCCAAGACAGCACTAAGGTTATATGTGACCGAGCAGTCAACGAAGACCCCTCAAGTGTATCGACGGCATCAGAGGAGGAGTTCTATGACTGTCCTCAACAGGAGGCCAGTGACCTGCTGATCAACGGTGGGCAGACTGGATCCGGCAGAGGGCAGTCCCACGGAGACGGACTCAACATGATGGCTCGCTTCTCTCAGAGTATGCTGGACCTGCGGGAACCCAGCCAATCGGAGGGAGGCACTTCCCTCATTCGTCAGTCCCAGCAACTACGCGGACTGGAACATGCTTCCCCACACCAGCACCTCGGACAGGTGAGCACACACTACAGAATTCCACCCACCTGCTAGTCTGTATGAGGTGCTAAAAGAATGAGCTGGTCACAGAAAAGAACTAAAATGACCTATGATCATCTCATATACTCTCTGTAGCTTTACTGTGTCTTTGGTTGTATGTGAGTTTAGGTTCTTCAGTTACCAGTCAAGACAACCTGCTTTGTTTGAACCATTGGATCCAGGGCTTTAAAAACCTAACCCCATGCTCTCTTCCACTTCTTCTCAGGTTACAACAGAATTTGTTGTATTGTCTTGAGATTTTGTGTGAAAGATCCACACAAGGTAGCATAAGACTGCAAAGAAGAAGAAAAATATACTGATTTACAATGTTTAATTTGTACTTTCATTCAGCTCCCATTTCATTGATACCATAAATTAAAATACAGTTGAAGCATCTGCTTTCAGAAGTCATCTAATCAATTAATAAAGGCCTTTATCAATAAAGGTCATTGCTATCTGATTATGGAGTGAAGAGTGTCAAATTCCAATAAATAACTTATGAAATTATTTTAAATGCCATTAATTTATTAAAACTGGAAATAAATACACAAATAATGTAGAAAGTCCACCTAAGAAAATAAGCTGAATGATATAAAAGAACATTCCATAAACCATTAGAATCAATCTGGTGGGAAATATTGAAACTGATGTTGCATAAAAATAGAGCAACTGTTCAAACCAGCCTGGCTATAAATTATTTATATCATTAAAATATTTATTATCTGACATAATTAGTCATCCAGGTTTATACATTTTGAGAAAATTATGAGCCTATAGTTCTGGAGCCTGCATTTGTAGACCCCTGACCTGAACTGACAGGCTGAGACTCATTCAGAGAAGCAGCCCAGAGGCCATAAGAAGACGTGTTTGCTGCTGCTTCATGTCTTCTGCATGATGCTGGACTAGGAGTGAGAGAAGAGTTGATAAGATGGAGGTAAGTCCAGGGCAGTTCAGGAAGACAAACTTGTTAGAGGCTGTAAGACTTGAGACTGGGTCAGGGATTCAAGCATATGACCTTAAACATGTAGCCTAAGCTATAATGGAAAGGCTTGGATTAAAGTGTGTTAGAATTGCCTTCTCAAATTCCAAATCCAACTGAGAATCTGTGGCAAAACTTGACATTTTCTGTTCAGATTCTCTGTATCCAGTATGATAGAGATTGAGATATTAGCAAAGAAGAATGGGTAACATCTCTATCTGTGGAAGAAAGTAGCCAGGAGGTTCCACCAGCTCTGATGGATCCAAGCGAACAGCCCACCTTCAGCTTTTTATTCCTTAACCATCATTCTCACTTTACAAGTGTGCAATTTTATGTCACAAATAGTGACATAAAATTGTATTAGACACGTCTAGTGATATGTGAAAGATTTAAATGAGTAGCCATACTTTTGTATGGTGTTGTATATTTTAAGTAAATCTTCAATCAAAAAAAGAAAAATTATAGGATGTTGTGTTTGCATATTTTGTGTAATTTAGAATTTTGTAGTTTTATTGTTTTTAGTGTGTAATTAAAAAAATCAAAGCATGCTATCATCATCCTTTAAAATGCTGAAATTAATTTTTAAATCTAAAAAATTATCTAGATGAATTACAGCTATCCTGCATGACCTTTAACCTCTTCAGGTTAAAGTGATCACTGGGAAAGTCCTGAGCTTCCCCGAAATCGCAATAGACTTACAAGAAAAGCACACAGACACGCAAGCACACACACACACACACACACACACACACACACACACACACACATCTGTTTTACAAACTGATGTCAAAATCAGTTCTTTTCATCTCTGAAAGCAAAGCAAGTTTCTACCTGCATAAACCTGGGATGTTTTACCTTTGTTTTCTTAATTAAAATCTGTGCCAGCATGTTGTTCAGTGTTTGTGTGTGTGTGTGTGTGTGTGTGTGTGTGTGTGTGTGTGTGTGTGTGTGTGTGTGTGTGTGTGTGTGTTTGTGTGCGTGTACGCACCTGGGTAGAGAGCTCGGCTAATCATACCCGGCAGGATGATGAAGATGAAGGGCAACAACTTTAGATAGGCAGCAAAGATCGACGCTCCCTTCACATGACTCATGCTTTTAGCTGACAGGGAGCGTTGTACAATAACCTGCATGTTCAACGGAAATAAAACAGGAACAAATGATTACATCAAGAGATTAAGTGAACTGACAGGGTGAAATAAGGTGCAATCTCCATTAAAACTAAATCCAGTGAACTACCTTTCAAATAAAATGCAAACCTGTGTTTTTCAGAGACAATTCAGACACTTAGGAAAAAAACAGAGAAGTCTTAAACACTGATACAAAACTCTGAGAATGCCTCATTTTAACTTGTAGGTCAACTGTAGAAATGTACATAGATACAAATATAATTTAAAATCGTCATACAGATAATCATTTCAATGAACCAAAAGACTCCATTTTTTTCTGTCAAGTAAAAATAACTAAAAATTTCAGTTGTTTATTATTTCTGTTTTTTATGTGTCATTTATTTTCCTTTTTCTCCACTCACTACACAAGTTAAAACCAATTCTACACTGCAATGCAACGCAGAAGACAAAAGAAATAACCTCAGTTGAATTAATTTCCTTATAATTTTTATAAAAAATGTATTCAACTTCAGGTGAGTTTGTTTAACATAATCACAGTCTTTCTTGTGATCAACTGTTTGTTTCTTAATTTGATGAACACTTCATATCAGACGAATTTGTTGATTGGTATGTTATATTTGTCAACATTTCATTGAAATATAACATAACTTTTATATCTCTCCATCAATTAAAAAAAGCAAAGTAAATACTTTTGAAAGCAAAGTGACTCAGGAAAAGTTGACAATCTCAGAAGAGATTCTGCAAGTCTACATAGATTCCATTCGAGTGTTCATAAGTAGCATTCTCCAAATCTGTTGGCACCCTTCTAACAGACATGTGACAAATTTCAGTAATATGATTTGAAAGATCCAACTTAAAACAAAATCCCACTTTAAGAAAAAATGGGTTACAAATGGTTTTTGTCACATCATCCTGCAACATGTCCTTTGATGTGAGTTAAGTCAAGAAACACGTCAGTTGCCTACATTTGCCCCTACCTGCTGTCAGAACAACAGTTAAACCGTTAAAAGCAACAGGAAACTGTGACCAAGGAGAGCCAGTTAACACCTCCCACCAGCTCCAGGTGTGGATAAGAAAACATCAGCAATTGACTCAGGCAGCACAAGCAAATGTGCTGTTACTTGTTGTGGTTTATTACTGACCCTCACCTCAGTATGCTGGCTCAAAATCACACTTTTCCAGCAGTTTTTTTCCCCCCACAGTGAACAGGGAGGGATTAAAAAAATATTCCCTGAAGTTTACAATTAGAAAACTACTTTGAGTTTATTACTGATTTTGTCAATGCATTACAAGATTACATGTTCTCCACATTTTACTGAGGTTGGTAATAATCATGGAAGAAGTTAGAATTAGAATTGATAGTTTATACTGAACACATCTACAATGAGATTAAAGAAAATTTCACTTGTAATAATCTTCTTTTCTTAGCAGATGTTCCTGCTTGCTAAAATGTTAGATTGTGATTTAAGAGGATTTGAGGGATTTTCATGTTTGTTTTAGAAGTAAGATAGTTTTGACCTCAGGAGCAAAACAATTAGTAAAAAAAGATCATCTGTGTGACTTTTCTAAATACCTAAAGCATAAATGCCTGGCTACTTTTGTTCTGTCATGTTTATGAGATTTTTAATAGATATGGCTGCTCCATAGTTTTTTTGATTTTGGTAGTTTTTTTATTTAGACATCTAAAAATTAAGGCAGTGAGTTTTGGCACATCTAAAAGATATATTTTTTAATGTGTCTGTTAAAAATAAGACATTTTTACACAATATTCATTAATGACTTTGGTAAGCGGTAATTTTGGCAATGTTTGACATCAACAGTGACAATGGTGAGCAAAGGGAGTTATTGTATCTCATTAGACGTAGTTTTATTGCATATCATATTATGGTTTAGCTTGTGGAGCAGTGCAGTAAAAAGATCAAATAAAAATGGGACTGGCTTCTGATTCCTCTTTGTACTTGCATTTACTGTTCTTAGCAGCTTCAGTTTATTTTCTATTTGCGTCTGATAAGATTGTTGGTGTATTGCTCTCCACTCTGCAAGAGATGACAAACTGCATGATTGAGTGAGAGAGAAATATTTTTGGGTTTACTCCAATTCTTTTGCTCCAGACACTGAAATAAAACACTGATAAAGAGCATAGACAATGATGTGGAAAGCTGAAGAGGGTTTAGAAATTCTACAGTTATTACTTACTGTAAGTTATTACTTACAGAAATATTATTCTATAAAGAAATAAACCGTTTCTGCAATAGTGTAGTTTCACAGTGGAAAAACGTTACAGACCTCTAACTGGGAGCATTGGAGACTTTTTTTTTTTCTTTTGCCATTTTCCCCATTAAGTTTGGTGGTGAAATAAATCAGTAGCTTTGTTTGATACACTTCTAGAGTTTTAAGTAGGTAGGTATATTTTATAGCTTATTTTCTGTAGATTCCTAAATAATGAAGCCATAAGCTTGATGCTCTCCATTGTTCCCATTCGGTCCACTTGATGAAATGGCCAAAAACCAAACTGGATCCTCTTGATAGAGTTAAATGTTGTACTTCAAAAATAAAAACAATACAAATGTTACTTATCCATAAAAAGAATAAAGAATAAAACAAAAGAGGTCAAAAAACTGTGTGGCTCCACTCCAACTGCCCATGTAGCCACAACTTAAAATCTTTAACTGCAGTTAGATATTCACATTTACTAGAGGCTATTAGCATAGTCTATTGCACTGCAAAGTGTGAAGCCCTGATCACTTTGGGCCGGCATCCTGCATGTTTTAGTTCTCTCCCTGGTTTAAAGCACCTGGATCCAATGATGGCTAGCTAGAGGCTAGAAGAACATTGACCTGCTGAGAAGGTTGTTAGTACCAAGAACAGCGGCGCTACACAAGAAAGTTGAAAATTTGTTAGAAGTAGAACATGCAGGATGTCGGCCCTCCAGGACCCACCTTGGTGACCCCTGTACTAGACTATGTATATATATTTTGAAAGAATGTCAAGTAAAGTGAAGCAGTCTGTAAGGTCAAATACTTATTAAATGATAGTAAAGGGAGCTTTGATTAGTAGAATACAAAAAATACCTTGGAGTTAAATAAATAAGTTACCTTCTGATATGCTCTTATCTTGTTATATAATTCCAACCTAATTTGAAATCACTGAAAAACATCATAACTAATAAAATGCTTAAATGCTCGAGTTTATGAAAACTGAAGACATAACACCAAGAATCCAGCCTTGTGGTACTCAGTCACTCATCTCTTTTTACTCTGTCTCTGCTTTTGTTTCAGACCTCAAGGTCTGCAGCTCGTGACGCGAGAATCAGGGGACCCAAAGTAATCCTTGCAAAGCCAGGAAGTTTCCACCGCCCACCCCGGACCGCTGGGCTCGTGATCGGAGGACACCGTTACTGGCAGGGGCAGTTGGTGCCGCCCGACTTGGGCCAGCTGAAGGTGAAGCCCCGCTCTGGGAGGTCGCCACGGAGACACAGCCCTGGATACAGGAAGACATCGCCTCAGCCAACAGCTGACCAAATGGGGTTGTTTGGAGTGTCTCTGTCAAAACTCAACTCCTTTAGAAATTTGAAAGGGCGAGCAGGAGGAGCAGGAGGCTCTCAGAAAAAAGCCTCTCAGACTAATAAAGCTGCTAGGTAGAGCAGCGGCTCAGAACAGAGGAGTTTACTGACAAAACTTCCAGTTTGGAAACTGGAAACTTCAGTCTGGACTCATCTCTGTCATCTCCATTTTAAGACCTACAATGTAACACAGTCTAGGCCTGTTGCAATAAATAAATCAATTAATTGCACAATAAATTAAAATGAGCTCAATAATAAAATGAGGGCAGTACTATTGCTTTTTTGTTTTCGTCATCTCTCTCTTTCTACCAAAGAGACTGGATGACAGAAAGCTCAATTCTGCTGCCTTGAGTTAATCCTCCCCTCTTGTTTCCTTGGTAACGGCTAAACACAGTTTTCCTCCACTCAGGCTGAACCTGAGTGGAGGTTCAGCCTGTCACACACGGGACAGATGGCAAAAATGACAAATGTTGAACAATTTTCAACTTTCTTGTGTAGCGCCGCTAGCCTGCGTGTGTGAGCTAGAAATTTCACATGAATGAATTACGCTGTTCACTCGTCAGGATGAGTGCAAGTGTCTGTCGCCTGACTGCACCAAACTCCATAGAAATGAATGGAGAGGGAGCAGCGCTGTCTCCAGTTGTCACTGTGTGACCATTACCAGGAGGTGACCAGGAGCAGTTCCAGTGCCTCAGGCGAACCCCTCCAACATGTGAAAGCTCTTACAGTTCCAGTGTTAAATGGTCTTTTGAAATTAGTTTATTGACCCTTTATAGGGTGTATTTGCATTGTTAGACAATTTTTATGCTATTAGTTAACAATGATCTCAAAAATGACAATATTATAGTTTATCATAATAATTTCTGAAACAAATAATTGCCCAGCAAAATTTGTTATTGTGACAGGCCTACTTACAAGAACTATTTCTGGTAAGAAGAAATGTCTGTGACAAAGTAGTTCATATTTGTGTCTACAGAAATGCAGATGTACCACGGATCATTTGTTTTGACCAAATGACAGATGTTTTCTCCATGTGGTTCTACATCCAGTGAGCTCCAGCATTCTTCTCTGCCTACACAGACACTTTACTTCCCCCCAAAGCATGTTGAGCCTGGACTTATCTCAGTTGCTTTTCTTTTTTCCTTCTAAGTTTGTTCATATCCAATATGAACAGGTGAAATGTGTCTGAGTTATGAGAGATTGTCTACTTCTGGAAACAAATCAACCTTTAGCACCAACAGCACTGTGATTGGTTACAGAAGGCTATGTTGATTACTTTTACATATTTGACAAAGGTTGTTGATAACCTGTGCAAATGTAGATGTAATGTCAAGTACTGTTACGGAACCAAACATTAATGTTTTAAATAAAAGGAGAGATTATTGCTTAGCCAACTGTTGACTAAATCAGCCAGATTCCAAGACTTTTTAAATGTTTCAAGAAGGGTTATTAAAGTGTTTGAGATGCTATTTTATGCTTGAATAGCTTCACTGATTGGCCAGCTGCACATACTAGTCTTTTCCAGCATCCCATCAGATTGTTTTCTGCAGAAAAAAATAAAGTATAATATTGAAGTTTGTGATTGTAACATGACAAAGTGTTAAGATATTCAAGTTTGAGTCAATACAAGCATCCATGGATTATGGGGGTCTACACGTTCATGTCTGTAGTTCTTGGAGGACTGATAAAGCAGCCGTGTGTTTTTCAGAGCTAACAGTTACTGAACATAGAATCAGAATATTCCCACTAAAACAGAAGAGTGAGTCACTTCAGTCTGTTTTGCCTAGAAGAAGAATGACTTTTTTCAAATTTCTCAACTTGATGAACTCTAAATTTCCACCAAGAGACCATCAGGAAGAAATTTCTTCACAGAGACTTTGAATTTCTTTAAAATAGTTTAGCCTGACTCACCTTATGTTTAACTTGTCAAGTGGATCAACCAAATTAATTCTAATCTAAATTTAATAATAAATGTTTTAAAAAGCCTCAGTTCTACAATAAATTAAACGTAAAGTCTTTCTACATGGGCTGAACCAGGCAGTAAAATCTTTGGAGCATTCAGAAAAAAAAAATCTCAAACCATGTGCTCTCTTGGTTAAAATTTCCTTACTCACATATTTCACTGTTACAGATAACAATATTTAATAAATGAAGACCTAACTTCAGCTCTGTCTGTACTTGGCATGTACCTGGTCTGTGCACCAGTACCAGGTGGCCAGTATGGTGACTCCCAGCGTCATGCCTGGCCACGGCAGGTCTCCAGTGACGGCGTCTCTGAACAGGTGCATGGCGTCGGCCCGTGGCAGATGGCAGGTACTGTTGGGGATAATTTTACTTGGCGCCGCGATGCTGTAAACTTGCTCCAGATTGTTGTAGCCACCTATCTTGTTAAAAGCTACATGCGCACACACACACACACACACGCACACACACACAGACAGACTTTTTAAACATTAAAACTCAATACTTGAGTATTCTTGTAATATTTTAAAGTGGTCCTGAGACACTTATTAACTCTTTTTTTCTTCATTTTCAGTCCAGTCCTTTTATCTTAACATGTTGCTCAGGGTGAGACATTCATTTCCAACCGGTAGCCCTTCATGAATCACCATGTGCTCCTAATGCTATGTTCCAACTGTCAAGCTTTTATATACAGAACTAGATCAGGGGCTCTGCAGTACTAAGTATCACCCTATCTCACTGGTGCACCATAAGGAGTCACTGGTAGCAGTGAAGCCTATATTGGACCTCACTGGTTCTTGGGAAATGTACAGTTACTGGACTGGAAATGAGTGAAAACACAAACAGACTAAAGAAAAATGTTGAAACATCCTTGTAATGCCTCAAAAACATGTTCATTAAGCTCATTCAAACACCACAGGATCTTCATTTAACCTGAATGCAAAGCCTGGAGAAAACGACATTTAGACAACACTGTATATGTTTATGTATTTTATAGATAGAATTTGTACATACCAGTAATTGTTAGAATGATTGCACCGATGATCATGATAAATGTCTGTAAAGTGTCTGTGTAGATGACAGCAGCCAGTCCACCTGGTTAAAGAGACAGGAGGAACATTTTCACCAGTCATTTGTTTTCTAATATCTTCCAAACAGCTTTGTAGTAATTATTACAGTCAAAAACAGCTCTGTTAACAACAAATGAATATAATTATTATTAATTACATCATCAGAGGCAGAAAAAACAACACTTGTGCATGTTATATTTTATATCTAAAACCTAAAAAGCATAAGACAAAATGCAATAGAAGCAGTTTTGTGATTGTGTCTACCTGCTATGGTGTAGAGAGCAGTGACCACCAACATGAGGACAGTGGACAGGTACAGGTTCCATCCCAGGCACACCTGGACAAACAGGGCTCCAGAGTACAAGTCAGTCTGGCCGAGCAAACAAAAGACATTTTTAATGCAGGCACTCAAAGTTCATGTTGAACTTTTTGTTGTGTTATTTCTAGCTGTAGTTGTTGTCACTTTGTTCCTGCCGTACCGATATCTTGGTGAAGACAGACAGCAGGAGTGAGAGGACAGCGAGGTACGTTCTGATCCGTTCCCCTCCAAAACGACGCCCCAGATACTCTGGCATTGTCACGATCTGAAAACATGCATTTTCACATTTTGAAAGATTCCACAGTCAGTAACGGTTTCTACAGGCCACCACCCTGGTCGGCATCTTGTGGGGGAGGCATAAGCGCCTCCCGACAGGTTAGGACCGCCTCTAACCACAACTGTTTACATTTGAAAACTGCTTACATTGTACTGAAATTAACAGTTCATAATGCTCAATTTCACAGAATGTTAAGTCACAATTTCAATGTCTTTAAAGTGATTTTGTGGATTGGCCAGCACCAAGGAGTGTATACTTGTAAAAGTGGAAGAAAAAGGATTTTCAAAAATACTTTAGAAAAATCTAAATAGTACACTTTGCATTGTTGCCTTTATCCCCAAACTCTGATACCACAGTGCAATTGTGACCTATTTGGCAAACAGAGTCCACATGTTGGTCAGTTCATCTCTTGAATAAATTAGTGAAAAAACAGAAGAATAAAAATCAAGGAAATCACCAATCTGAAGAAATAAAGTGGTAGTTAAGTTTTAAAGCAGTGTCAGGTTACTAGATAATTGCCCAAGCTTTGAAAGTCTCATTGAGCAAATAAAACATGCATGGTAGTGAAAACCTAACAAGACAATGTCATCTACCAAAACTGACAGGAGGAAATCTGTTGAAGACAAAACCCAGAGCTTCACCATCCAGCAGGACAATGACCCTAAAGTCCTGGTCAAACCAACTGAGAACCTGTGGAGAGACTCTTATTCACAGATCAGATGTGTAAATCTGGTAGAGACAAACACACATTTGTTGTGTGTAAAAAGGGGTCAGCAATTTCATGTGGTATTTAACCACATGAAAGCTTGTAATTGTAGCTTGAGAAATTTTGAAAAAAAAAATAGTATGTGAATACTTCAGTTATTAAATATCAGTATTTTGATTGCTGACAGCAGACAAGCTTAATGAGTTCACATTACTTCAACTCTGAATGTACAACATTGAGGTATAGAGTAACCTTTGACATTTGTTTTGAAATAGTAGCTGAGTGAAACACCCTGTTAAAGAATTTATAAGGCGGGGAATCCTTGTTTGAAAAAAATGTTTTGGCACCTAAATGTACCTGCAGAACTAGCCTTGACAAGAATACACACCTGTGTATACATGTGTGTGTGGGGGAATGTGTGCGTGTGGGTGTGTGTAAACTAACCCCAGAGGAGATGTAGACAGGTACAAATATCCAAGCGAGTGCCAGCAGCACATAAGTTGCCTGAAATTGGGCAAGCAAAAGAAATGATGATGAGCAGACTGTAGAGAAACACATGAAGAAAATCTGCTATGAACACTTTAGAAGAAGACAACAATCTTATGTCTGCAAGGCTGGGCTGTGTTGAGGCCTGAGTATCCAGCTCCAGTCCTACAGTGCAGGTGTCCTGCTAGTTTTAGACATGTCTTTGTTCTGACAGCTGCTCAAATTGAGCAACTGCCTCCTCAGGATGCCATGAACCTGACTTTGGACACCACTGGGTTAAAGGGTCGCCATGCTGCCACCTGCTGTATGCTGCATGTTATACCAAACCTGGAGGTGATTTCATATTTCAAATCCTTGGAGAGAATGGATACAAAAGATGCAAATCCATATCTTTTGTTTGCAAACACAAAGGGAAGATTAGATTTTTTCAAACCATTAAATAACAAAAGAACAACAAGCGGAGCGATCAGCAGGCCGGATGTGTTTCATTGCAGGTTGTAAAGTGTCTGGTCACCAGATCAATACGGATGGATCCTGTGCTCCTAACTCACGTTCCATTCAAATCCGGCGACAGCGATTCCGCCAGCAGCCCCAGTCCCAGCCAGGCCGATGAACAGACCCGAACCCTCTGAACTGGCGAAAAGAGACGAGCCAATCTGTGCAACAAGCAAATATGGTTTCAAAATAAAATTCTTAAAGTTTATTTGTTACACAAACAGCGGATTTTCTAAGATCCTAACAACTTTGCATAAAATTAATATTTAAGCTGCTTTTATTTATAGTAGTAACTGGCTGAACCCTATATTAAGGTCCATTTTAAACCTTATTTACAACAAATCCCATTACAGGCCATAGATAACTGTGGAATACTTATATCTAAATTGTAATTCAGTCTCTGACTCTGAAAAATGTTAAAGATAGAATCAGAAATTGTTGAGCACGATGTTTGCCACTGTTGTTTTTTGGTTGGCACTACTTTGTGAAGCGGAAGGTTACGCGCTTATAAAAACAATCAAGGCGGAGCCTCTTTCTCTTTGTGGTGAGCTCTTGTCTGACAACCGTTTCCTCTGCCAGAGAGGCGTTCTTGTACGAAACTCTGTTCCCCTGTGAAAATCAGCTGAGTGAAGTTGACGCCCCACAAACGGAGCACTAAACACTCAGACTATTGGCTGGATTTTTTGACGTGGGTGGGTGTCAGCTTCACAGAGCTGTGATTTTTGTAAGATTTTCTTATTATTTGCCAAGGTTACTTGGGGAAACCAATTATTTCAGCAACCTGAAATAATCCGTTCCCCGTCCATAATATTACTGTGATATTAATTACTTTACCAGCGGGTAAAGTTAGGGTTTTCACGGGAGGAAACGGGTTTTCACAGGAGGAAACGGGTTTTCACGGGAGGAAACGGGTTTTCACAGGAGGAAATGGGTTTTCACAAGAGGAAACGGGTTTTCACCGGAGGAAACGGGTTTTCACAGGAGGAAACGGGTTTTCACAGCGGGGAAATTGGTTTTCACAGGAGGAAACGGGTTTTCACAGGGGGAAAACGGGTTTTCACAGGAGGAAATGGGTTTTCACGGGAGGAAACTGATTTTCACAGTGGGGGAAATGGGTTTTCACAGGAAGAAACGGGTTTTCACAAGAGGAAATGGGTTTTCACAAGAGGAAATGGGTTTTCACTGGAGAAAACGGGTTTTAACAGGAGGAAATGGGTTTTCACAGGAGGAAATGGGTTTTCACAAGAGGAAACGGGTTTTCACCGGAGGAAACGGGTTTTCAAAGGAGGAAACGGGTTTTCACAGGGGGGAAACGGGTTTTCACAGCGGGGAAATGGGTTTTCACAGGAGGAAACGGGTTTTCACAGCGGGGAAATTGGTTTTCACAGGAGGAAACGGGTTTTCACAGGGGGAAAACGGGTTTTCACAGGAGGAAATGGGTTTTAACGGGAGGAAACTGGTTTTCACAAGAGGAAATGGGTTTTCACGGGAGGAAACGGGTTTTTACAGTGGGGGAAACGGGTTTTCACAGGAAGAAACGGGTTTTCACAAGAGGAAATGGGTTTTCACAAGAGGAAATGGGTTTTCACGGGAGGAAACGGGTTTTTACAGTGGGGGAAACGGGTTTTCACACGAGGAAATGGGTTTTCACGGCAGAAAACGGGTTTTCACAGGAGGAAATGGGTTTTCACAAGAGGAAACGGGTTTTCACAGGGGGGAAACGGGTTTTCACAGCGGGGAAATGGGTTTTCACAGGAGGAAACGGGTTTTCACCGGACGAAACGGGTTTTCAAAGGAGGAAACGGGTTTTCACAAGAGGAAATGGGTTTTCACGGGAGGAAACGGGTTTTTACAGTGGGGGAAACGGGTTTTCACAGGAGGAAATTGGTTTTCACAAGAGGAAACGGGTTTTCACCGGAGGAAACGGGTTTTCAAAGGAGGAAACGGGTTTTCACAGGGGGGAAACGGGTTTTCACAGGGGGGAAACGGGTTTTCACAGCGGGGAAATGGGTTTTCACAGGAGGAAACGGGTTTTCACCGGAGGAAACGGGTTTTCAAAGGAGGAAACGGGTTTTCACAGGGGGGAAACGGGTTTTCACAGCGGGGAAATGGGTTTTCACAGGAGGAAACGGGTTTTCACCGGAGGAAACGGGTTTTCAAAGGAGGAAACGGGTTTTCACAGGGGGGAAACGGGTTTTCACAGCGGGGAAATGGGTTTTCACAGGAGGAAACGGGTTTTCACAGGGGGAAAACGGGTTTTCACAGTGGGGGAAATGGGTTTTCACAGGAAGAAACGGGTTTTCACAGTGGGGGAAATGGGTTTTCACAGGAAGAAACGGGTTTTCACAAGAGGAAATGGGTTTTCACAAGAGGAAACGGGTTTTCACAGGGGGGAAACGGGTTTTCACTGCGGGGAAATGGGTTTTCACAAGAGGAAATGGGTTTTCACGGGAGGAAATGGGTTGTCGCAAGAGGAAATGGGTTTTCACGGGAGGAAACGGGTTGTCGCAATAGGAAATGGGTTTTCACGGGAGGAAACGGGTTTTTACAGTGGGGGAAACGGGTTTTCACACGAGGAAATGGGTTTTCACGGCAGAAAACGGGTTTTCACAGGGGGGAAACGGGTTTTCACAGCGGGGAAATGGGTTTTCACAGGAGGAAACGGGTTTTCACCGGAGGAAACGGGTTTTCAAAGGAGGAAACGGGTTTTCACAGGGGGGAAACGGGTTTTCACAGTGGGGAAATGGGTTTTCACAGGAGGAAACGGGTTTTCACAGGGGGAAAACGGGTTTTCACAGTGGGGGAAATGGGTTTTCACAGGAAGAAACGGGTTTTCACAGTGGGGGAAATGGGTTTTCACAAGAGGAAATGGGTTTTCACGGGAGGAAACGGGTTTTTACAGTGGGGGAAACGGGTTTTCACAGGAGGAAATTGGTTTTCACAAGAGGAAACGGGTTTTCACCGGAGGAAACGGTTTTTCAAAGGAGGAAACGGGTTTTCACAGAAACGGGTTTTCACAGAAACGGTTTCTGGCGGGAAATGGGTTTCACAGGAGGAAACGGGTTTTCACCGGAGGAAACGGGTTTTCAAAGGAGGAAACGGGTTTTCACAGGGGGGAAACGGGTTTTCACAGCGGGGAAATGGGTTTTCACAGGAGGAAACGGGTTTTCACCGGAGGAAACGGGTTTTCAAAGGGGGACGCGGGTTTTCACATGGGGGAAACGGTTTTCTGGCGGGAAATGGGTTTTCACAGGAGGAAACGGGTTTTCACAGGGGGAAAACGGGTTTTCACAGTGGGGGAAATGGGTTTTCACAGGAAGAAACGGGTTTTCACAGTGGGGGAAATGGGTTTTCACAGGAAGAAACGGGTTTTCACAAGAGGAAATGGGTTTTCACAGGGGCGAAACGGGTTTTCACAGGGGGGAAACGGGTTTTCACTGCGGGGAAATGGGTTTTCACAAGAGGAAATGGGTTTTCACGGGAGGAAATGGGTTGTCGCAAGAGGAAATGGGTTTTCACGGGAGGAAACGGGTTGTCGCAATAGGAAATGGGTTTTCACGGGAGGAAACGGGTTTTTACAGTGGGGGAAACGGGTTTTCACACGAGGAAATGGGTTTTCACGGCAGAAAACGGGTTTTCACAGGGGGGAAACGGGTTTTCACAGCGGGGAAATGGGTTTTCACAGGAGGAAACGGGTTTTCACCGGAGGAAACGGGTTTTCAAAGGAGGAAACGGGTTTTCACAGGGGGGAAACGGGTTTTCACAGTGGGGAAATGGGTTTTCACAGGAGGAAACGGGTTTTCACAGGGGGAAAACGGGTTTTCACAGTGGGGGAAATGGGTTTTCACAGGAAGAAACGGGTTTTCACAGTGGGGGAAATGGGTTTTCACAGGAAGAAACGGGTTTTCACAAGAGGAAATGGGTTTTCACAGGGGCGAAACGGGTTTTCACTGCGGGGAAATGGGTTTTCACAAGAGGAAATGGGTTTTCACGGGAGGAAATGGGTTGTCGCAAGAGGAAATGGGTTTTCACGGGAGGAAACGGGTTGTCGCAATAGGAAATGGGTTTTCACAGGAGGAAACGGGTTTTCACAGGGGGAAAACGGGTTTTCACAGTGGGGGAAATGGGTTTTCACAGGAAGAAACGGGTTTTCACAGTGGGGGAAATGGGTTTTCACAGGAAGAAACGGGTTTTCACAAGAGGAAATGGGTTTTCACAGGGGCGAAACGGGTTTTCAAAGGAGGAAACTGGTTTTCACAGGGGGGAAACGGGTTTTCACAGGGGGGAAACGGGTTTTCACAGCGGGGAAATGGGTTTTCACAGGAGGAAACGGGTTTTCACCGGAGGAAACGGGTTTTCAAAGGAGGAAACGGGTTTTCACAGGGAAAGCGGGTTTTCTGGCGGGAAATGGGTTTTCACCGGAGGAAACGGGTTTTCACCGGAGGAAACGGGTTTTCAAAGGAGGAAACGGGTTTTCACAGGGGGGAAACGGGTTTTCACAGCGGGGAAATTGGTTTTCACAGGAGGAAACGGGTTTTCACAGGGGGAAAACGGGTTTTCACAGGGGGAAAACGGGTTTTCACAGTGGGGGAAATGGGTTTTCACAGGAAGAAACGGGTTTTCACAGTGGGGGAAATGGGTTTTCACAGGAAGAAACGGGTTTTCACAAGAGGAAATGGGTTTTCACAGGGGCGAAACGGGTTTTCACAGGGGGGAAACGGGTTTTCACTGCGGGGAAATGGGTTTTCACAAGAGGAAATGGGTTTTCACGGGAGGAAATGGGTTGTCGCAAGAGGAAATGGGTTTTCACGGGAGGAAACGGGTTGTCGCAATAGGAAATGGGTTTTCACGGGAGGAAACGGGTTTTTACAGTGGGGGAAACGGGTTTTCACGGCAGAAAACGGGTTTTCACAGGAGGAAATGGGTTTTCACAAGAGGAAACGGGTTTTCACCGGAGGAAACGGGTTTTCACGGGAGAAAACGGGTTTTAACAGGAGGAAACGGGTTTTCACAGGAGGAAATGGGTTTTCACAAGAGGAAACGGGTTTTCACTGGAGGAAACGGGTTTTCAAAGGAGGAAACTGGTTTTCACAGGGGGGAAACGGGTTTTCACAGCGGGGAAATGGGTTTTCACAGGAGGAAACGGGTTTTCACCGGACGAAACGGGTTTTCAAAGGAGGAAACGGGTTTTCACAAGAGGAAACGGGTTTTCACGGGAGGAAACGGGTTTTTACAGTGGGGGAAACGGGTTTTCACAGGAGGAAATTGGTTTTCACAAGAGGAAACGGGTTTTCACAGGAGGAAATGGGTTTTCACGGGAGGAAACGGGTTTTCACAAGAGGAAATGGGTTTTCACGGGAGGAAACGGGTTTTTACAGTGGGGGAAACGGGTTTTCACAGGAGGAAACGGGTTTTCACAGGAGAAAACGGGTTTTAAGAGGAGGAAATGGGTTTTCACAGGGGCGAAACGGGTTTTCACAGGAGGAAACGGGTTTTCACAGCGGGGAAACGGGTTTTCACGGGAGGAAACGGGTTTTCAAAGGAGGAAACGGGTTTTTACAGCGGGGGAAACGGGTTTTCACAGGAGGAAATGGGTTTTCACAGTGGGGGAAACGGGTTTTCACAGGAGGAAGTGGGTTTTCACAGGGGGGAAACAGGTTTTCACGGGAGGAAACGGGTTGTCGCAAGAGGAAATGGGTTTTCACGGGAGGAAACGGGTTTTTACAGTGGGGGAAACGGGTTTTTACAGCGGGGGAAACGGGTTTTCACAGGAGGAAATGGGTTTTCACAGTGGGGGAAACGGGTTTTCACAGGAGGAAGTGGGTTTTCACAGGGGGGAAACAGGTTTTCACGGGAGGAAACGGGTTGTCGCAAGAGGAAATGGGTTTTCACGGGAGGAAACGGGTTTTTACAGTGGGGGAAACGGGTTTTCACAGGAGGAAACGGGTTTTCACAGGAGGAAACGGGTTTTCACAGGAGGAAACGGGTTTTCACAGCGGGGAAACGGGTTTTCACGGGAGGAAACGGGTTTTCACAAGAGGAAACGGGTTTTCACCGGAGGAAACGGGTTTTCAAAGGAGGAAACGGGTTTTCACAGCGGGGAAACGGGTTTTCACGGGAGGAAACGGGTTTTCACAAGAGGAAACGGGTTTTCACCGGAGGAAACGGGTTTTCAAAGGAGGAAACGGGTTTTCACAGCGGGGAAATTGGTTTTCACAGGAGGAAACGGGTTTTCACAGGGGGAAACGGGTTTTCACGGGAGGAAACGGGTTTTCAAAGGAGGAAACGGGTTTTTACAGTGGGGGAAACGGGTTTTCACAGCGGGGAAATGGGTTTTCACAGGAGGAAACGGGTTTTCACAGCGGGGAAATTGGTTTTCACAGGAGGAAACTGGTTTTCACAGGGGGAAAACGGGTTTTCACAGGAGGAAATGGGTTTTCACGGGAGGAAACTGGTTTTCACAAGAGGAAATGGGTTTTCACAAGAGGAAATGGGTTTTCACGGGAGGAAACGGGTTTTTACAGTGGGGGAAACGGGTTTTCACAGGAAGAAACGGGTTTTCACAAGAGGAAATGGGTTTTCACAAGAGGAAATGGGTTTTCACGGGAGGAAACGGGTTTTCACAGGAGAAAACGGGTTTTAAGAGGAGGAAATGGGTTTTCACAGGGGCGAAACGGGTTTTCACAGGGGGGAAACGGGTTTTCTCAGGAGGAAATGGGTTTTCACAGGGGCGAAACGGGTTTTCACAGGGGGGAAACGGGTTTTCTCAGCGGGGAAACGGGTTTTCACAGGGGGGGGAACGGGTTTTCACAGGAGGAAACAGATTTTCACAGGAGGAAACGGGTTTTCACAAGAGGAAACGGGTTTTTACAGTGGGAGAAACGGGTTTTCTCAGCGGGGAAACGGGTTTTCACAGGGGGGGGGAACGGGTTTTCACAGGAGGAAACAGATTTTCACAAGAGGAAATGGGTTTTCACGGGAGGAAACGGGTTTTTACAGTGGGGGAAACGGGTTTTCACAGGAGGAAACGGGTTTTCACAGGAGGAAACGGGTTTTCATAGCGGGGAAACGGGTTTTCAAAGGAGGAAACGGGTTTTTACAGTGGGGGAAACGGGTTTTCATAGGAGGAAATGGGTTTTCACAGTGGGGGAAACGGGTTTTCACAGGAGGAAGTGGGTTTTCACAGGGGGGAAACAGGTTTTCACAGGAGGAAACGGGTTTTCACAAGAGGAAATGGGTTTTCACGGGAGGAAACGGGTTGTCGCAAGAGGAAATGGGTTTTCACGGGAGGAAACGGGTTTTTACAGTGGGGGAAACGGGTTTTCACAGGAGGAAACGGGTTTTCATAGCGGGGAAACGGGTTTTCAAAGGAGGAAACGGGTTTTTACAGTGGGGGAAACGGGTTTTCATAGGAGGAAATGGGTTTTCACAGTGGGGGAAACGGGTTTTCACAGGAGGAAGTGGGTTTTCACAGGGGGGAAACAGGTTTTCACAGGAGGAAACGGGTTTTCACAAGAGGAAATGGGTTTTCACGGGAGGAAACGGGTTGTCGCAAGAGGAAATGGGTTTTCACGGGAGGAAACGGGTTTTTACAGTGGGGGAAACGGGTTTTCACAGGAGGAAACGGGTTTTCACAGCGGGGAAACGGGTTTTCACAGGAAGAAACGGGTTTTCACAAAAGGAAATGGGTTTTCACGGGAGGAAACGGGTTTTCACAAGAGGAAATGGGTTTTCACGGGAGGAAACGGGTTTTTACAGTGGGGGAAACGGGTTTTCACAGGGGGGAAACGGGTTTTCTCAGCGGGGAAACGGGTTTTCACAGGAGGAAACGGGTTTTCACACTAGGAAACGGGTTTTCACAAGAGGAAACGGGTTTTTACAGTGGGAGAAACGGGTTTTCTCAGCGGGGAAACGGGTTTTCACAGGGGGGGGAACGGGTTTTCACAGGAGGAAACAGATTTTCACAAGAGGAAATGGGTTTTCACGGGAGAAGCGGGTTTTACAGTGGAAAGCGGGTTTTCACAGGAGAAAGCAGGTTTCACAGGAGAAAGCGGGTTTTCATAGCGGGAAAGCAGGTTTTCAAAGGAGGAAAACGGGTTTTACAGTGGGGAAAGCGGGTTTTCATAGGAGGAAATGGGTTTTCACAGTGGGGAAAGCGGGTTTTCACAGGAGGAAGTGGGTTTTCACAGGGGAAACAGGTTTTCACAGGAGGAAACAGTTTTTCACAAGAGGAAATGGGTTTTCACGGGAGGAAACGGGTTGTCGCAAGAGGAAATGGGTTTTCACGGGAGGAAACGGGTTTTTACAGTGGGGGAAACGGGTTTTCACAGGAGGAAACGGGTTTTCACAGCGGGGAAACGGGTTTTCACAGGAAGAAACGGGTTTTCACAAGAGGAAATGGGTTTTCACGGGAGGAAACGGGTTTTCACAAGAGGAAATGGGTTTTCACGGGAGGAAACGGGTTTTTACAGTGGGGGAAACGGGTTTTCACAGGAGGAAACAGATTTTCACAGGAGGAAACGGGTTTTCACAAGAGGAAACGGGTTTTCACAAGAGGAAACGGGTTTTTACAGTGGGAGAAACGGGTTTTCTCAGCGGGGAAACGGGTTTTCACAGGGGGGGGAACGGGTTTTCACAGGAGGAAACAGATTTTCACAAGAGGAAATGGGTTTTCACGGGAGGAAACGGGTTTTTACAGTGGGGGAAACGGGTTTTCACAGGAGGAAACGGGTTTTCACAGGAGGAAACGGGTTTTCACAGTGGGGAAACGGGTTTTCACGGGAGGAAACGGGTTTTCAAAGGAGGAAACGGGTTTTTACAGTGGGGGAAACGGGTTTTCACAGGAGGAAATGGGTTTTCACAGTGGGGGAAACGGGTTTTCACAGGGGGGAAACGGGTTTTCTCAGGAGGAAATGGGTTTTCACAGGGGCGAAACGGGTTTTCACAGGGGGGAAACGGGTTTTCACTGCGGGGAAACGGGATTTCACAGGAGGAAATAGGTTTTCACAAGAGGAAACGGGTTTTAACAGCAGGGAAACGGGTTTTCACAGGAGGAAATGGGTTTTCACGGGAGGAAACGGGTTTTTACAGTGGGGGAAACGGGTTTTCACAGGAGAAGCAGGTTTCACAGGAGGAAAAAACGGTTTTCACGGGCGGAACCGGGTTTTCAAAGGAGGAAACGGGTTTTTACAGTGGGGGAAACGGGTTTTCACAGGAGGAAATGGGTTTTCACAGTGGGGGAAACGGGTTTTCACAGGGGGGAAACGGGTTTTCTCAGGAGGAAATGGGTTTTCACAGGGGCGAAACGGGTTTTCACTGCGGGGAAACGGGATTTCACAGGAGGAAATAGGTTTTCACAAGAGGAAACGGGTTTTAACAGCAGGGAAACGGGTTTTCACAGGAGGAAATGGGTTTTCAGAGGAGGAAACGGGTTTTCACAGGGGGGAAACGGGTTTTCAAAGGCGGAAACTGGTTTTCACAGGGGGGAAATGGGTTTTCACAGGAGGAAACGGGTTTTCACAGTGGGGGAAACGGGTTTTCAAAGGAGGAAACTGGTTTTCACAAGGGGGAAATGGGTTTTCACAGGAGGAAACGGGTTTTCACAGTGGGGGAAACGGGTTTTCACGGGAGGAAATGGGTTTTCAGAGGAGGAAACGGGTTTTCACAGGGGCGAAACGGGTTTTCACAGGGGGGGGGAACGGGTTTTCACAGGAGGAAACAGATTTTCACAGGAGGAAACGGGTTTTCACAGGAGGATATGGGTTTTCACAGGAGGAAACGGGTTTTCACAGGAGGAAACGGGTTTTCACAGGGGGGAAATGGGTTTTCACAGCGGGGAAATGGGTTTTCACAGGAGGAAAACCCGTTTTCAGTGTGGCTACATGTCAAACTAATTATGTCTCCATTCTCCTATGTATTTAATAGTAAATTATTATCTCTATGGTAGGATTTATAATAAGCCCTTTGAAGTTAGCCTGACTCTCCAGCACATTTCATTTATTTCCTAGTGGATCTGTTGGGAGTTGTTTTTTTTTATTGTGTAAATAAATAACTAATAAACTAGTGTTGAGGAAAAATGATTATTTTTAGTGCTTAATACAGTTAATCTTACGGCATGTGTAAAAGGTATATTGAACATTCTTATTTTGAACAAATTTCTTAATTTTGAACAGGCTTGTGGTAAGTATTCAAAATACAGGAACCAAATGCAGATCAAAGGGGATCTCTCAGTGAGGCTCCTGCTGTGTTATTAGGACACGGGAGGCCATAAAATTAGCATCTCCTGGAGGGCAGTATCATTTGAGCCTGGAGGAGAGAAGCCTGTTTGTTTCACAGAAGATCAAAAGTTTTCCAGAACCAACATCTGGGATGGTATAAAACTGAATACAACACAGAATGTTGAAACCATTAACATTTAATTTCAAAGACATTTTTCTAAGTATTAATAGCAGGTTTTTAACGAAAATTGTATTATTTAAGTTTAGAACTACTAATCTAGTAAATGATGAATGTATTTGAAAATTGTACTATCTGTGACAATATCAGAATCAAATGGAAATTGTTTGAATGTTATGTTTTATAGGTTAGAAAAAGGAATTGTACCTCATTTTGTTCTGTTGATTTTATGTGTTATTTTTTGGTTTAAGGCAAAGATTTGAATCTTTTGAGATGTTGAGTGCAGATGAGCAAACTGGGTTTGTGAAGGTAACCTTTCCTTGAACCAAATTACTGGATTTAGCTTTGTTTAAGGAAAAGATAACATACTTGATAAATCTAGTATGCAGACAGGACAGTTTATGACTAGACAAAGAAATGCTGTTTATACGATTTGATCATCTGAAACAAACTTCCAGAAATTTGAAAAAATGCTGAAAAATAGTTATTATAATGAAGGCTAAAAACTAATTTGAAAAGAGTTGCATTCAATTCTTAATAACTGAAACATCATTGATTTATATTCTATATTCTAAATTTCCATTACTTCTTTATTTTAATACTGCATTGTAATTTTTGTCTGAAGTTTTATATTTTCATTGAATTGCTGAAATACATTGTAAAAATAAGCTTGCCTAGCCTTGATAACATGATTTTTTTTTCCTGATAAAGAAACCCTTTTGGTGTTTTTACAAAACCAAATAACATAACTTTGTATGATTAAGCAATTTGTAGGGGTAGAGTGCACCTTTCAGTAGTAGACTGCTTAATTTAGAAAAGAGCAACCTAGCTCTTTTTGTTCTCCATTTGCACAAATTCCCCACCACAGAATGAGAACCATGAGTTTCAGGACTCATCCAACTATAGTAAGAAGAATTGACAAGAAATGACAGAACAACAGCAGACCTCATGTCTCAGGGAAGGTCAGTGTTCAAGTCTCAAATAAAATTTGAGAGACACACAGGACACACAACCATTCACACACACACTCACACCTAGGGAGAATTTAGAGAGCCCAATGACAGTCATGTTTTTGGACTGTGGGAGGAAGCCAGAGAACCCACCATGCACAGGGAGAACATGCAAACTCCATGCAGAAAGACCCCAGGCCGGGAATCGAACCCAGGACTTTCTTGCTGCAAGGCAACAGCTCTACCAACTGCGCCACTGTGAAGTCCCTCCATGGAGAAGCTCTTTGGTGAAATCAGTTTTTTGGCAGAATTCAGCAGATATTTGGCCATCAAAACACAAACTTAAGCTCAAACTTAGCATGCCAATTTAAAATCTGCTGACCCTACAAAGTCCCATGGTGCTGACAAACCATCTATTGTGGATGAATTAAAACTGTTAACTGTTCAGTAGTTGCTCAGTTATGTTCCAAAATAGAATCCAAGTACCGTACTTTATCAAACTAATTGAACAAAAATTAAAAATGAACACATAAATGTGACAGCATGCTGATATAAAAGTGTATCAATTTTCCCAAATTAAAAATAGGAATAATCTTTGTTAAAATAATAATCACAAAGGATCTCAGAGACAAACTCACCGGCCACCAGGCCATGTCCCTTCCAGCCAGGAAATATCCACTCAGAGTATTTCTGCTCACCCTGCATGATGACTGACAGAAACAACAATTTTTGTGGACAGTGTGTGATATTAACAAAGCATAGGAGCATAATCAACTAAGAATGACCCTTACCCAGATACCGACAGCGAGGTTCAGGAGAAAATATGTTGCGATGACAATAATATCGGAGATGCTGAAGGATTGGGACCGGGCGTAGAAGTTGATGGTGAAATTAGGCATCCTCAGCAGTCTCAACAATTACAAATATGACAGAAATGTTTTCTTTTGGCCTTGTAGTGCACCTCCTGGGTTCAAGCTTTACACATGCAGAATTAAGATTTAAAAAGTTACAAGCAGCATGTAAACTTTGAACCTTTAAACTCTCTCTTCAGCAGGTGAAAATCTCCCTCTTGGCTGAGCTACAAGCTGACCTTTGTGTAAATGCAAACCCTGACACAGGCTGATAGCTGTCCAGCTGGAGAGGGCAGTTCCTTAGCTCAATTGATGATTAAACACATCACCCTAATGTAGCAACTGCAGGGCTGACACACACTCTCTGCCAGGGGATAATGGAGTGTACTGTATGGCTGAGCACTAGAGTACAGCAGATGCTCACGCGGGACAGAGTCCATGCTGACACACACACACGCACACACACACACACATATGGTAAATCATTGGTGGTGACAAGTATAATGTCATTAGTGTCTAAACACACAAACATCTTCTGCTAAGGAGTTAAAAGGGTCAGTGAAGGTGTGCAACAACAGACTCAAAGCTGTTTGTAGATTCACTGAAATTATTATGTATGGAAGTTTTTACACAGAACTTTGTGTGGTGTATTGAAATCAATGTGTTTTTGTTCAAATTAAAGATGTGGGTCACCACTGGTGTCTAGTCTTGGTGATTTGGGGACCTTGAGAAGCTCCTGAACAGATTATGATTTCAAGACTGGTGCCATAAAATTTGAGTATTACTATAATACAGAATAGTTACACATGCAGACTATAATGTTTGATTGTTTTCAGTAGTTTCCCCCAGAAGGTTTTCAAAAGGGTGGCCAGATGAGCAACTGATGCAATAGAAAAAAACAAAAGCTGTAAAAGAATTCAAATTTTCTCATGTATTGTTATGGTTTTGCCGCATACAGTATCCAGTGTACCTAAATTTAAGTCTCGAAATGTACATGTTAACTTTTAATTTGTATGTGTAAAAGCACCAAAACTGGTTCCTCCAGAAGTGCTCTACACATATTAGGCACATGTTTTCATTTCCATTCCTTTAATCTTGCTTTGCCGTATAGATCTGAATTTTATGTTATTTCTACAGAAGATTAAAACTTCACTAACTTTATAACAAGCCAGAAGTTTCATGAGTTTTAAGAGGAAACTTTTATATAAACTTTGATAAAATATTGTTTGACATGAGCTAGATTATATGAAAACAATTCATCATTGTTTAAAATGCCTAAAATGTATTTTTATAAAGTAGATGTGGTAAAATGTAAACAATAGGTCGACTGGTCTCATACTTTAAATGGTACTTATCTACAACTCAAAGCTCATTTTTTTAAGAGGTATGTCAACACAAGAGGACAAGACGTCAGAGATGAAAGTGTTCAATAAGTTTGCTTTCATGATTCCAAGATGTGAAATTAACACAAACCCTGGCTGGTGTTTGCCTACTACAAGAAGCAGATGGTGGTGATAGAAACAACCTGACGTCATTCATCATCATCATCATCATCATCATTAATCTCTCTCTTCCTCCCACACACAACAAAGGATCAAAGCTCTACAAGAACCTAAAACTGTTGAAGCATATTGCTTATGAAAGGTTTATTTGTCTGGCGTTTTTAGATTACATTTGACTAACATGGAAAATTAATTTTGATATTTTAAAGTTTTCATGTCTTTAATCTATTAAAGCAGTTAATATGCTTCTAGTGTCAGTTTTCTGAGACCACAAAAATAATAAATTTATAGCCTTAAGAATACACATAAACATGGGAGAAAAACAATAATATATATATAAAAAAAATTTTTTTTAAAGTTTTCTTGTGCAAAATTTTGATTTTTTTCTTTATAAAAATATATCAAAATTTGCTAAATAAGTTTAGGAGAGGAGAGAGGAGCAATTGTGATTCATTTTAAACTAAAAACGTTTGACAAGTAAACTTGTAAAAGATTTGTTATCTGATGGACATTGTTACTTTCCCTCTTTGTTTCTATTTTGTGGTAGAGAAACCAAAAAGACCTGATATTAGAGTGGGAATAGAGACGTAGCCAAAATATTGTGCTTTATCCCAGCTGCTTAATTTATCCGGAGCCATCGCTCACTTTACCGAAAAGATGTCCAACAGCGCCTCATGCTGGCCGTTTTACCAAACTGCTCCCAGAAAAACGACAAAAACTGTTTTAACAATTTTGCTTTAAGAGCTATTTTTGCATTTATTATGATGTAGACAGAAAAACCTCACTGAGAGCTGACTTCCAAAAGCGACCTATTTTAAACATTCACAACAACATGTTAAAACAATACTACACTCAGTACAATTAGTAGAATCATAAAATTGAAAAATTACGGGACAGGAATGTCATGTTGGACGTTAATCGTCTAACCCACATGCAGAACACAAACAGGAGGTGAGGAATCAGATTAATAAGTTTTATTGTTGAACAGATCGAAAATGAGTTGTTTCTTATCCTACTGGATCCGGAACGCCAGCGATCTGAGGACCGGGGAGATGACAGGTAAGCGGGTTATCTGATTATTGGAGGAGGAGTAACGGAACGGGCTTACTGAATGAGATGAGGTCAGCCAGACAGGGAGGGAAAAGGTTGGACGCTGGAGTCTGGGTCCTGATGGCTAAAAGCCTCGGCCGGTGCCAAGGGAGGCGCGTCGGAGGGCGGGCAGACAGTCGGGCCGTCGTCGATCAAGCTCCACGAGGGGATTTCTATGGGATGATCAGAGGAGAAAAACGAATCAAGTTAGGAGATATTTTGGATAAACTCTCAGAGATCAAAAAACTCAGAGGGGCTCAGGGTACCAAACAGGTAAAACACTCCGGCCCGGAGAAACGGTCAGCCGCTCCTCTTAAGCTGTTGCAGATGGGGCTGATAACGCACAGGTGCGTGGAAACGCCCTCCTGTAGATGCTGTCTCGTGGCTCCCCCTGGTGGAAAAAACAGCTCCCTACGAGTGCAAAAAACTCCAGCATCCAACAGTACCCCCCCCCCTAACGGCCGCCACCTGGCGGCCCAAAACGACCAGAAGGCAAGGAAGACCGGTACTCGGTGATCAGAGCCGGATCCAGGATGAACGAACCCGGCACCCAAGAACGGTCCTCCGGGCCATAGCCCTCCCAGTCGACGAGGTACTGCCACCCACGACCTCGCCGACGGGAGTCCACGACCCGCCGGACAGTGTAGGCAGGGTGCCCATCCACATCTCGGGAGGGGGGGGGGAGTCGGGAGGGGGGCAAAAGGCACTGGTCCGAACTGGTTTAACTTGGGAAACGTGGAATGTGGGGTGAACACGCATGGAGGAAGGCAGGCGAAGACGGACAGCTGTGGGACTGATTACAGAGTCAATCTCATATGGGCCGATGTACCTGGGGGAGAGTTTCTTAGACATTGCCTTCAAAGGAATGTCACGAGTGGAGAGCCAAACCTTTTGTCCGGGGCTGTAATGAGGGGCGGGAACTCTCCTCCGGTCGGCGAAGCGGCGATTTTGTTCTGCGGTGCGATTCAAAGCGGAAATGGTCATCTGCCAGATTTTTTTACAGCGGCGGATGTGATGTTGAACAGAGGTGACAGCTATCTCCCCCTCATCAGCCTGGAAGAGAGGAGGTTGGTAACCTAAAGCGGCCTCAAAGGGCGAGAAACCCGTGGCTGTAGATACGTGCGTGTTGTGGGCGTATTCAACCCAGGGCAGGAACTGGCTCCAGTCAGATGGATTGGTGGATGTTAGGCACCTCAGGGTTGATTCGAGCTCTTGGTTCATCCTCTCAGTCTGCCCATTAGATTGGGGATGATATCCAGAAGTTAAGGTGGGTTTAGCATTAAGTGCTGAGCAGAAGTGTCTCCAAACCTGTGACGTGAACTGGGGGCCACGATCTGATAGGATCTCCGAGGAATGCCGTGGAGTCGGAATACATGTTTAACAAGAAGTTGTGCCGTCTGGAAAGCCGTGGGGAGTTTTCTGAGAGGGATGAGATGGCAGGATTTAGAAAACGATCTATCACAGTGAGAATGGTGGTCATACCTCTGGAGACTGGAAGTCCGGTGACAAAATCTCTGGCGATGTGCGACCAAGGCGTCCTGGGGTGGGTAAAGGTTGGAGAAGACCGGCTGGCGGTTGGTGAGTGGGCTTATTTCTGGCACAGATGGGACAGGCGAGGACGTATTCCTAACATCCTTGTGTAAAGAAGGCCACCAGAAGCGACGATTTAAGAGAGCTGTGGTACGACTGATCCCGGGGTGAGCGGCAAACTTTGCAGTATGTAACCAATGGATGAGGCGGGCACGGATTGAAGTGGGAACGAAGGTGCGATTAGCGGGACCAGTGCCGGGATCAGGTTCGGTTTGCTGGGCGTGATTTAATTATATCTTCCATCTCCCAGGTAACAGAGGCAACAGTGCAGCTGGGTGGAAGAATGGTGGAGGGAGTCTTACCAGAGCCGACAGGAGAGTACCACCTGGACAGCGCATCTGGTTTAATATTTCTGGAACCGGGGCGAAAAGAAATTGACAGGTTAAACCTAGAAAAGAACAACGACCAGCGAGACTGACGGGGATTGAGTCGTTTAGCGGACTGGAGGTAAGCCAAGTTTTTATGATCAGTCCAGACTAGTACTGGGTGTTCTGCTCCCTCCAGCCAATGCCGCCACTCCTCTAGCGCCAACTTGATGGCTAGCAACTCACGATCACCCACATCGTAGTTTCGTTCAGCAGGAGAAAGTCTGCAGAAAAAATGCGCACGGGTGAGTCTTGTTGTCAACATTGGAGAATTGAGAAAGTACGGCTCCAACTCCCGTTTCAGAGGCGTCCACCTCCACAATAAACTGTTTAGCAGAATCGGGTTGAATGAGAACCGGAGCCTGAGCGAAAAGTGATTTGAGGTGGAGAAAAGCCTTTTCAGCCTCGGTGTCCATTCGAACGGCGTTTTGGTGGAAGTGAGAGCTGTGAGGGGCAAGGCTGTTTGGCTGTAGTTTGGATGAAACGTCTATAGAAATTAGCAAAGCCCAAGAACCTCTGTAACTGTTTGCGGTCTGCGGCTCTGGCCATTCCAACACCGCTTTGATCTTTTCCGTTGTTGGCCTTATCTGCCCGCCCTCAGTATGAATCCAAGAAACGCGTCACTGATGTTTGGTTGAACTCGCACTTTTCGGCCTTAACAAAAGTTTATTTTCTAAAAGGCGTTGAAGAACCATACGGACATGCTTCTTGTGTTCTGCAATGTTCTTGGAAAAAATGAGAATATCATCGAGATAAACAAAGACGAAAATGTTAAGAAAATCTCGGAGAACATCATTAACTAGAGCCTGAAAAAACGCTGGGGCGTTGGATAAACCAAAAGGCATAACTAAATACTCGAAGTGCCCTAAAGGGGTCTTGAAAGCGGTTTTCCATACGCCCTTCTGGCGGATGCGCAGCAGGTGATAAGCATTCCGTAGGTCGAGTTTAGAAAAAACCGTGGCGCCGTGAACAGGTTCTAGAGCGGATGACAGAAGAGGTAATGGATATTTGTTTTTTACTGTAATCTGGTTCAACCCCCGGTAATCAATGCAGGGCCTTAATGATCCATCCTTCTTTCCCACGAAAAAAAATCCAGCTCCCAAAGGAGAGGATGAGGGGCGAATGATGCCTGCAGCCAAGGAGTCCTTAATGTAAGTCTCCATGGCTTCTCGAGACGGGAGATATTATAGAGGCGGCTGGAGGTAATGGAGCTCGGGAGGAGCTCTATAAGCGCAGTCGTATGGTCGATGGGGAAGTGAAAGTGCTTTAGCCTTACTGAAAACGGGTGCTAAATCTTGATATTCCGCAGGGATTAGGGACAAATCGGGAGGGTCAACCTCCTGTGTAACTGCCGGTGGTGAACTTGGAGGCACTGCAGAGCGGAGACAATCCGAGTGACAACGGAGAGACCAGGATTCGATATGCGAATCTGCCCAGTTTATATAAGGGTTATGTTTCTGAAGCCACTCGAACCCCAGGACAATAGTAGCGGTTGCTGACGGGAAGACGAAGAAGGAAATTAGTTCACTGTGGTTACCCGAAATGACCAATTGCAGAGGCTTAGTTTTGTGGGTTATCTGGGGCAGAGCCTTACCATCCAGGGCGGTGACGCGGAGAGGAACCGGAAGCGGGGTGGTTTCGATTGCCATCTGTTTAACTAAGGTGGAATCTATGAGGTTTTGTTCGCACCCAGAATCTATGAGTACGGAAAAACTCAGAGAATCATTTTCAACAAACAGAGTGGCAGGGAGAAGTAGTCGAGGAGAAATTTTCTTTTCTTGTTTTAACTGGCCCGCCAGCCTCCTCTCATCTACTGGCGGGCCTGGGCTTTTGCCCGACTAGGACAGGCAGCAATGTAATGGCCTGGCGACCCACAGTACAGACACAGATGGGAACTTATCCTCTTCTGCCGTTCCTCAGGAGTTAGTCTAGCTCGCCCAAGCTGCATGGGTTCAGGCTCAGACTGAGTCTGTGAGGGAAACGGAGGTTGAGATAATTGTGACACTGGGGAGAGAGCAACCCTTACAGGTGGATTCTTCCTGGTCCTTTCCTTATTACGATCCCTCATGCGGTTGTCTAAACGGATAGCGAGGGAAATTAAATCATTCAGAGTCTTAGGTTCATCTGTGGTTGCTAGCTCGTCTTTTAGTGGTTCATTAAGGGCATGAAAAAACATGCTTTTCAAAGCCGGTTCATTCCATCCAGACGCGGCTGCCCTGATCCTGAAATCTACAGCAAAGTCTGCCACAGATCTTGGCCCTTGTTTAACAGACCATAGATTTCTAGAACTGGATGTGTTATCGGGTTCCTGACAAAAAGTCTGTTTAAACTCCACCAGGAACTCGTCAAACGAGCAGCCAAAGTTGGTTGGATCCTTAAATCTAGCCTCTGCCCAATCCAGTGCTCTCCCTGACAGATGAGATATGATGTAGGAAATTTTTACTCCATCATGTGCAAAGCTCCGTGGAGAGTTATTAAAAGTTAGGGAGCACTGTAGAAGGAATCCCCCACAACGATTGATCTCACCTGAGTATTTCTCTGGGTTCGGTGGGCGAAACTCAGAAAACCCGGGATGGGCATGAGGTGCTGGATCTGGAGCCGGGTTAGGAGCAGGAACTGGATCTGGAGCTGGGGCGGAATCTGCAGCAGCGCCCTGCTGAAGAGCCCTTTGTAAAAGGCTAGCCAGGTGGTCCAAACGCTGGTTGGTTTCATTCTGCTGGCTGCCAAGAACCCTTAAAGCTGCATCATGTGATTGAATGAGTGAATTTTGTTCCGCTAATGTTCTCCTGAGTGCTTCTGCTGGGTCAGTATTGTGGCCGGAGTGTTCTGTCATGTTGGACGTTAATCGTCTAACCCACATGCAGAACACAAACAGGAGGTGAGGAATCAGATTAATAAGTTTTATTGTTGAACAGATCGAAAATGAGTTGTTTCTTATCCTACTGGATCCGGAACGCCAGCGATCTGAGGACCGGGGAGATGACAGGTAAGCGGGTTATCTGATTATTGGAGGAGAATGTGAACGGGCTTACTGAATGAGATGAGGTCAGCCAGACAGGGAGGGAAAAGGTTGGACGCTGGAGTCTGGGTCCTGATGGCTAAAAGCCTCGGCCGGTGCCAAGGGAGGCGCGTCGGAGGGCGGGCAGACAGTCGGGCCGTCGTCGATCAAGCTCCACGAGGGGATTTCTATGGGATGATCAGAGGAGAAAAACGAATCAAGTTAGGAGATATTTTGGATAAACTCTCAGAGATCAAAAAACTCAGAGGGGCTCAGGGTACCAAACAGGTAAAACACTCCGGCCCGGAGAAACGGTCAGCCGCTCCTCTTAAGCTGTTGCAGATGGGGCTGATAACGCACAGGTGCGTGGAAACGCCCTCCTGTAGATGCCGTCTCGTGGCTCCCCCTGGTGGAAAAAACAGCTCCCTACGAGTGCAAAAAACTCCAGCATCCAACAAGGAATTGACAGGAAACAGAGAAAACGGCCTTCTGGAGGAGATTCGGCAGATGTTGCGGATTTTTTGAAAGTGAAAACGCTTAAACGTTATCGGCCGAGTACTAAATTAAATTTAAAGGTTGGTTTGGCATAATCTGGATTGTGAGTGGATCAAGATGACTAGTTGTAGTGGGGGGCTTTTGGAAGATGACGGTCTATGGTAGAAAATAGAAGAGGGGGAGGGGGGAAGATCAGGTTAAAAGAGGACTAAATGCTGGCAAAAGACCTCTTGCTGACGAGGAAGAAAGAGTTTAAATAAGAAAGAAAATAATGATGGAAGATTTCAAAGTTATATTAAAATTTAAGGCAGGATAGGATATAATTGGAGTAAGACCTATCAGTTTGTCAAATGGATTAAAGAAAGCTATTTGAGATGTTGAATTATCTAAAGTGTTAAGGTGGCTGGGCTTTGAAAATACACCTCTTTACTGTGATCTGAAATACGTATGGAAAGTATATGGGACATGATTGGAAACGTATCTCACACAGATCGATAGCTGTTCAATTTTTCCATCTCTGGCTTCATCAGCTGTAATGGCGTACATCTTTGACTCCCTCATCTCACTTAGCTGCGTTACCTCACTGTAAAAAATCAATTTAGGGGGTTATCAGATTAACAAAAGAATATCATGTACTTTTAACTAAATAATTTCATGTTTCAAACAAAAACGTGAAATCATGTTGGATAAACAAGGAATTCAACAACTTCACGTTTAGGAAATTTAATCATGTTGAGATAACATGATTCATTATAGTCAGAGTGATATAGTGCTGAAAAAAACGAGTGAGATCACGGGATATCACACGAGTTCACACGAGACATTAGCTTTTGTCTCAACTTGAACAACATGTATTCAAGTTGAGATAACGTGATTCAATTTAGTCAGATTCATTTCCCTCTGAAGAGGGTCTAGTGAGATCAGGGGATCACGAGGAATTATGCAACATAACTGTTTTGCTCCTGGGAAAACGTCAGAGTGGTTTTAGTTACACATTAAACTATAGATATTTGTTTTTCTCTGAAGGGAACTATTGGCATTTAAGAACTGTAAAAAAAAGTTTTGGACTTTTTAAAAAAATTGTCTTTAAATTAACATAATTAAATCATGGAAAGGATTTCCACACGATTAAATAGTTTTCTTTCAGCATGAAGCATGTTTGTTGAGTTAACTTAATTTTCATGAGTTGGATCAACTTAATAAGTAGTGTGAAGGTGTCACTGTAATATAAGTTGGTTTCTCCAGCGTGCTGTGGTGGTGCAGGGATTCAGCACACTGCATGTTTGGAGGCCTTAGTCCTTGACACAGACGTTGCTGGTTTGACTCCCGGTCCTGGCGATCATTGCTGCATGTCCTCACCCTGTCTGCCTCCTGTCTCAAAAAAATACAAGCCACTAGCGCCGCAAAAACTCTTTGGAGAAAAAAAAAAAGAGTTGGTTTTAACTAAATTGCCATTAATTTTAGTCAAGTAAATTATTTGGTCCAAATCATTGCAAATTAGTTGGGCTGGCTCTTTTAAAATAAATTGGGTCCAACTATAGTAAATGAGTTGAATCAACCTTAATAAATTATATTGAGCCAACACATTTGCTTTAAATTGGAATAACCATAATATATTAAGTTCAGCCAAAACTTAATAGAATAACCGTAATAAAATAAGTTGAGTCAACTCATTTTATTTAAATTAGAATAACCATAATATATTGAGTTGAGCCAACACAATTGCTTTACATTAGAATAACCTTAATAAATTAAGTTGACCTAACACATTTACTTTAAATAGGACTAACAGAATTACATGGTGTTGAAATAAAGCAAAGTAATCAGGTGGAAAACCTTTCTATGATTTTTTTATGTTCATCCAAAGAGGTATTTTTTTCAGTGCATCATGGATCTTTGGACTGAAGTTGATTTAAACTTACTGAGAAAAAGGAGGCAGTTAGAAAAAATAGAGGTGGAAAGTTATAGAGAATATTCAGAGTGTATATAAATATGTAAAGATGCTTCTAAAATGCTAAATGATAGAGTAGGTATATTATTTGTAATTCCAGATTTAAATATTATGAGAAATAAAAGAATAACATAAATTGACAGTGTATGCAGGTGAATTAATTACTATTTTAATGGCTTTCGAATGAATTGAGGAAAGAAGAGAGAGAGAGGTTTAAATGTGTTCAGATTCAAGTAGTGCATTAATAAATATTCTAGAGTTAAATTCAGAAGATATTGTATTGGATATAATTCACTCAATTTTTAGGATTAAAACTTATGGTTGTCATGTTAAACTACCATAGTTTGGATTCCTGCCCTCATTGGTGTGGTAGGAAATTAATTGGCTGATAGTTTTGCTAAGGATGCTGCAAAAAAGAATATTGTTGATTTAAATAATTAAAATAAGTAAAAATGAGATAAAGAATATTATTAAAATGTGTATCAAGAAGAAATGGCAAGAACAGTGGGATAGAGGAGGCAATGCTAGGTTTTATTATAGTATCCAAAAATAGTTGGGGAATTAAGGAAATGTAATAGAAATAAAAAAAAAAAGCAGATGTTATATTTAGAATACGATTTGGACATACAGGATTAAATAGTACTCTTAAAATAATTATATAATTATTATTATAATTATTGTGGACAATTAGAAACAGTACAACACATATTTTAGAATGTAATAAATATGTTCAGGAAAGAGAGGTGTTAACTAGAGATTTAAGAAGGAATAAAAATAAATTAGATATTAGGGAATTATTTCAGAGATCTTCTGGGGATGTAGATTTTAGCAGTATTTTTAGTTTTCAAAGAAGAACAGGTATTATGAGGAGATTATAATAGTAAAACGTCTCATCCATACTCCAGTCTGGAAGGTGGTGGCAATGCATGTATAAGTTATTTGCCATTGCCATAAAAAAGGGAAGAAGAAGATTTTTATTTTTATTTTTAACAAAACATTTATTCACAATATTGAAGTGCACAAAATACAATTAAAAAACACACGATATCACATCAGGACAAGCTTAAAAATAATTCAATAAGGTGCTTGTTAATATCAGTTTTCCCTGAGTTGATATATTACAAAAATACCACTGAAACCTCATAGATGCAGGAAATTTCCCATGTTCCTGGTGGCTCTGTGGAAGCAAAACTCCAGCCTCAGCCTGGCCTTGACGTTGCACTTCCACAGAGCCATGGCATTGAGTTGAGGTCCAGTCTGGAGTTTGTCTCTACAAGACAAATAAATAATCATTTTGACTTCAGCAATTAAGAAATTTAAAATCTTGCACTTTGGCTTGTTGGCTTTGTTAAAATGAAGTCCATAAATAAAAATAGAACAGGTAAAAACACTCATCAGTAAACCAAAAAATGTCGTGAGTCTCCTACAATCAATAAAAACATGAAAAATACTCTCAGACAGACCACAAAAAGGACACTCGTTTAAAACCCCTGGACTAATGACGGATACAAACTAATTTGTAGTGATGGCGCCATGTAGGATTGTCCATTGGAGATCACCAGTTTGTTTCTTTATAGGAGGTTTGTAGAGGGTCCTCCACTGAGAGGTTGTCCTCCCAGTCGGTCCGCCCACACGCTCACTGCTCTAGTCTGCAGAGTTCTTTCATTCAGGACTTTGACACAGTTTCTTTAGAGTACTTTTGGGCCTGTACTCTGAAGGCTCATCTGTGAGTCTTTGCTGAATAGCAGATGACCACTGTCTTTTATGAAGCCGGTGTTTAGGGTCAAATCAGGGACCAGGTCTGTCGGGTCCGATGAAGCCTCTTTTTATAAAAAGAAGAACAACAGATAATTCATAATTTTTTTCAGCAGAGATGTTGGCAATTATTTTGGCATTACAATGGCTGCTGGAGGTGAAGCCTAGTAAGGTAGTTATCTGTTCAGATTCAATTACTTGCTTAACCATTATTATAAGAGGAAAATCTGAAACCCGTCAAGATCTTTTAGATGAAGTGAGTTATTTGATATATTATATAAAGCAACAAAAAATAAGGATTCAATTCACATGGGTTCCAGCACATAAAGAAAATATAGGTAATGAAAAAGTAGATAAGTTGGCTAATGAAGCAGTTAAGGAACGAGAAATTGAATATAATGTCCCACTAAGTAGAGCAGAAATAAAAGCTATTATTAAAGCCAAAAAAAAAAAAAAAAAAGGAAATATGGAATTTAGAAGAAACAGGAAGACATTTACATAAAATACAGAAGGAGGTAATCATAAGAAATAATAGTATAATGAATAGGAGAGAAGAAATATGGACTAATAAGATTTGGTCAGTTTACCCTTGGTATTAGTTTAAATAGTGGTTTAAAAATAATAGGGAAACATCCATCAGGTGATTGTTCTTATTGCAGGGAAACACAAGGAGAAGATGTGTTCATTTATAGTATAAAATATATAAAAGAGAGGAAAGAATTGGAAAGGGTAATGGGGAGTTCAGTAATTATGACTAATTTATTAGGGATGCCTCAATCACATGATATAATTCAAGCATTAAAAGACATAAAATTAGCTGAGAGAATTTAGTATGTATATATGTATGTATGTGTGAGTGTATAAGTATGTATATAATTTAGTTATTTTAAGATTTGAAGATATGTGGGAAAAATGAATTTCTGAATTACATCTCCGTCCAATTGATGGCGGTAATGCACAAAGTTTGTAAACTGTCAGAAAAAGCTATAGAAAAGAAGAAATAATAGAGGAAACTATGATAGCCAATCAGGTGTCAGGTAAGTCGAGTTACCCGGATGCAAAACATCACAACAAAAATGACCGCGAACATCCCTCTGTAAAGGTGGCTGCCACCGAAGCTAAACTTAAAACGTTGATGAAAGTAACAGTTTCTTTGTTTTTTTAGGGGCTGGATATAGCAGCCGTTGTTTTTCAGGTTGTGTTTTGCTCTCGCACAATCGACAAATGGACGAATACGACGAACTTTTTGAGATTGAAGACCAATTCGAGGAGCAGTTTGCCGACGAGCTCGAAGTGTTAGCTCAGCTGGAGGGTGAGTCCTTAAACTTTATGTCTGCTTTATTTGGGCCACCGTTGGAGGATTCTGGGCGCATCTGCATGACCCACATCACACATTCTCACAGAAGCTCTCGCTGTGAGCACGGCGTATTTATACTCAGATATGCCCATATGTGTGTATGTAGAATTCTCAACCTGTTGACGCAGGTCTCTCGGCTCGCGTTTTGCTGAAGTGCTATGAGTTTCCCGGAATTGTCCACAGCTGGGGCATTTCAAGATCTGGCTACATGGGTGTTTACAGCAGTTTAGCAATTATTATTTCTACATGTCTCCAAATCCGAATTCCTTCTTGGCTTTGCAGGTAAGAGTGACAGAGTACGTTTCATTTTGATAAAAGCAAGCCTTAGTGCAAAACAACCAAACAACACAAATGATAACTGCCAGCATAATTTTATTCTTCTGCACAATATGGGACAGTAATGGATATTTCTATTCTGTTCTATTCCAATTAAAATTAATTGAGTGAACTATTAATTTATGTAATTTAATGGCAGATTTCTATTAATTTAATTTTAATGACAAAGTAAGCAAATTGTTGTTTTATATTTTAGAGTTTTTATGTAGTTGTGTTTTTGTAAACCTTTTGCCACCTCGGTTTTGCAGGTTTAATCAAGCTTTTTTTTCTCTCCATATGGCTGCACTATACCATACAGATATTTCCCTGATTGAAGACACCTAATTCAGATGATTCCACCACAACAGATGCCTGTTAATCAGCCATATATTGAAATCATAGGTGCTGTAACAGGGAAACATCTAAATCCTGCAGGGCAGTGCACCTTGAGGATCAGGGTTGGGAAACACTATCATAGAGGACGTGGAGTTGAAACCACATTTGTACATTCACTGATTAAAAAAGCTCAGAACAGCGTTGTTTTCTTTCTCACAGCTTGACAGTAAATCAGATCAGACTAACCTTTTATATTTAGGTCATTTGGGGATTATAAAATTATATTTGCTAAATACCTGGATAAAATAGGAGATTTTTTTTTATTTTCAGAAAATATGAGCTTACTTAAGAGTCATAAGTCTTCACACACTGAAATTGCCTAAGGCTTTAAACCATTTGGTAAAGTTCACATCTGTTGTGGTGTTGTAAGATTTTGATTTGTGAAAAACATTCAAGGAAATTAAGGCATATCTAGACATATTTTAAGAAAACAACTCTTTCCAAAGGACTAATACTGATTATACATACAAAGTGGTTTAAAACAAAATCAAATATATCGCATTGAAAATTTGAAGGCAAAGTTGAAAATCTGACTTGGTTATATTAGTTCTTGTCAGGAGAAATGGGCAAAATATTCCAACCATTTATGAAAAGCTACTACATAGGATAGCCTTAACATTTGACCCAATTTGTGAAATCAATTTGAGTTTTAAGCTGAACAGTTTATTAAAGATAAAACACTTGTTTGATATGCTGTATTCATAGTTTGAATTTATTATGGATTATTTATACAATTAATAAGCAATTGGCGAAACAAGAAAATGACAGATTACAATTGAATCTTCTAGAGGAAACCTCCCAGCCGGCACAATGTCTGAAACGGGTCCAGGGAGACGACATTTCAGACATACAGCACCTTCTGGATAATCAGTCCAGCAGTAAGTTCAGCCTTTAATTATTATTCATTGTGGTTATTATTAATGTAATCTGATTGAAAGTTAAATTCTTGCAGCTCCTAAAGCAAAGCGGCAAAAGCAAGATACAGGAGTTGTTAAGCGTCTTTTCAATGCATCCCAAACTCAGCAGAGGAACGTCCCGTCACAGGATGATAACATCACGCCTCCATCCTCCCCTGAGCATTATGAGCCGTCAAACACCTTCAGGTATCAGAACTTAATGTTGGGATAGGAAAAATACACAAGGAGGGAGAAAGAGGTTCAGCTTAAAAAGAAAAGGTTTCATGCTGCATGTCTAAATGGAAATGAGAGGGATTGGTTTGTGTTGTAGATCTACTCCTGCTGTGTTGGATATGAGTGGCTTGGCTGAGATCCCAGAGACACCCAGGCAGCCCGTCACATCGCCTCCACCATCCAGGTTTGTTCTGAAGCGCCCGCCTTTGGAGGGAGACTTCATTAGTGTGACGGACTCATCAGGAAATCGGGTCTACCTCCGACAGAAGGGAGAGGCGGATAAAAAGGTAATCCTCTCAGCATTAGTCCTACACGTCTGTGGAGCTTCTTCAGAACAAATATGGAAGTTTCTCACCTGTTTTCCTTCAAACTCTCCAGATTGTGAACTCGCCAAACAGAATATCGCCAAACTGCCATGGTGCACTGGGACTGCTGGCATTGCCAGTAAGAGTGCTGAGAGAACAGGAGGCTGAGAGGGTGAGTCAATCAGTGCAACTCTGTGAGATCATAAAACTGCCTGTGGGTATGAACAGAGGGTAGGAATTTGACTGGGACATACAGAAATGAGGTATTCCCAGTGGATCATTACAGTAAAAGCATAGCGGGACAAAGTGATTTTTAAGAAACGGCTTTCCACAAGTTTGACTTTGTTTTTGTATAGAATCTGGAAAAGCCTCGAATTTGGTGCATTTTTGATGTTCTGAATAAAGACAGGAACTTTTAGATATCTGGTTTGATATCGTGCTGTCTAAAAGTGTCTGTCCACCCCCCTATCCAGTCTCTTGTCACTTTTTCTTGTATTTCACTTCCATCAATTGCTGCTTCCATTCTACTAAAGTCAAGTCATTTGGTTCCAGTACACAGCATCTGAAATTTGTCTAGATGTATTGCTCTTACGGGCTGCACAGTGGCGCAGTTGGTAGCAAGAAGGTTGGTAGCACTTGCAGCCAGAAGGTCCTGGGTTCGATTCCCAGCGGGGGGTCTTTCTGCATGGAGTTTGCATGTTCTCCCTGTGCATGGTGGGTTCTCTCCAGGTTCTCCGGCTTCCTCCCACAGTCCAAAAACATGACTGTCAGGTTAATTGGTTTCTCTAAATTCTCCCTAGGTGTGAGTGTGTGTGTGCATGGTTGTTTGTCTTGTATGTCTTTGTGTTGCCCTGCGACAGACTGGCGACCTGTCCAGGGTGACCCCGCCTCTCGCCCGGGACGCAGCTGGGGATAGGCACCAGCAACCCTCCCGACCCCATTAGGGAAGAAGGGTGTTCAGATAATGGATGGATGGATGGTATTGCTCTTATAGAATACAAATACTTGACATGGATGGACAAAACGTATAACAATATCAATCAATCAATAAATAAGTCAAGTTTATTGACGTAGCATATGTCAGCAGCAAGGCAGTTCAAATTCTTTACATCAATGTTTCCTAATTTCAGTCCTCGGGCCCCCCTGCCTGCATGTTTTAGGTGTTTCCTATGGAAGTAAATATGTGCCATCAGAATTTGAATAAAAAATACCTCTGAAATTTGAATGTTGTATATTAGTGCTTACTTTTTCAGTATTAAAATAAATTCAGAATATATTTTTAACCTAAAAAAAAATTCAATGTCATTATTTTTGCAGTAAAAAAAAATTCGGTGTAATTTTTTTTACATGGTTGCAATTTTCAGTTATTAAAAAAATTCACATTCCTATTTCAAAGTGATCAAATTTTCAATATACATATTTTTCACAGTTTAAATTTTCAGTGTTAAAAAATTCAGCATATAAAAAATTCAACTTTTCAAAATTCAAATGCAATATTTTCGTTGTCCTCCAATTCAACTTGCTCAAATTCGCCGTCTCAAATTCAGCGTCTAAAAATTCGCTGTCTCAAATTCAGCGTCTAAAAATTCGATGTAAAAATGGCCAAGGTTACTTCAGGTCACAGACATTAGCAATGGATGTCCGATTCCAACATCCACCTAATCACGTGACACAACCGTCATATTGAAGAAATACCAGCATAACCCAGGCTGGCGACCATGGAGTGACATAAACCCAACGTGAGTTTAATGCTTTCATATTTCTATAGTATATTTTATTTTGTGCATGAAGTTTGATACATTATCTTAAAGCCTGATTTAAAACACGGGTTGGGCCGTTGTTAATCTTACAAATTGTAGATTTATTTGTGTTTTATATAGTTTCTATAATTTTAATGACAGAAGAGCACAGTAGGATTGCCATCCCTTTCGTAAAATACGGAATCGTCCCGTAACGAGACGCGATTTTTTCGGTATTTCTGTATGTCCGACAGTAACGCCTATCACATGCATATAAACATTTAGTGTAACAATAATTACAAAAATAAAACACAAGACATGTTAAGCTCAGCTAATGTGGCGGGAGCTAGTAAGGACCCCAAACGCTTTGGACCATTGATGATGTCACGGTTGCCTAGAAACACTAGGGTGCAAAAGATGGTTAGCAGTCGTGGTGAGCCGCTCTCAACCTGCGTCTTTTTAAAACGTGCTCAACCGATACTCTACCATGTCCTAGCAAAGATACAGGAGACGGAAGACTCACATGCCAGGCTGAACAGTGTCAGTGAGGATGAATGCTAGCAATTGTAAAAAAAAATTAAGAGGGAAACTGAAGAAATTATACTGTCTCTTTATTCTTTAAAACTTATAGTACTGCAGTTTTAGTTTCTCTAGTGAAATAGAATGACACTTTCCATCTGCTAGATCCTTATTTTAATTTCTGAAAGGTGGGAACCCTACAGCACAGAGCTTTCCTGAGTAAAAGTGATCATTCTCATGAAGTGTAAATTTCTTTTTAACTAATCCTTTTTCAACTGCTACTTTGTCTTTTATATATTTTGTGACTACAGGGTAGTCAGGATGCTATTGTTGAATCTGCAAGCCACTTACTTAATTTACTAACTGAAAGACCACGGAGTGGAGGAAGAGGAGACATGATGAAATTCTGGACTGGATGGGAAAATCTGCCAGCAAGTCTGTCTGTGGAGATTGTTGGTGGAAACTACAAAACACTAAGAATTCCTTGTCACTACTGGAATTACAACTCTTTCAGTGAGGATTTTGTAGCATGCATTTCCTCTACGCAGTCTGGCTTTGAGTGATTGACCTGTTAAAAAAATAAATAAATAAAAAACAATCTACATTTAAGCTGTAGCAGTTCTTTGTTTGTGAATCAGTTTGTTAAAACAAAACAGTTTTGTTGAAATGTAGAATCAATTCAATTTTCTGATTTTGTTAGATCACAAGTTCGATACATATGTTTAAATGTGATCATATGTATTACTCATTAGAGCGACAACATTGCTGTTACTCTAATTTCTCTAGTTTTGTCAAATTCAAAACTAGAGGAACTAGAATAACACAATGTTCAGAGTAGATATTTCATTTCTCTGAGTCAGTACTGTTTGTACAGGCAGTTTTAAATATGAAACTGAAATTGTTTTTTTATGCAAAATTTTATTGAATGTACTTAGATGAGTTCATATATGCTTTAGGTATTAGAAAATAAACAACATAAGACAAAACTTTTTCTGATTCTTATAATTCAAGTAATGTAAAGCAATACAACAATGTACAAATGTACCTAATGGGTTCCTTTTGAGTAAAGAAAAAAACAAATTACAAATTTAGAACATTTTTGTTCTCTGACATGTCTACCATAAAAGCACTAAAATTCACCTCTGTGGTAACATGATCAGCATTTTGCTTTACATTTCATAAATGGTGAATTTTTAAACTGGCACGGAAGCGTATTGCTGTCGCAGGGAAAAAAATTGAGCGCTATCACGTTATAACGTCATATGTATCTTATTAAAATGTGATAGTTATCTTGTTAAAACATGATTGCCTTCTGGTGATTTTGGTTGCTTGGTTACAAACAGCCGTTTGCCGTTATTCAGCTATTGTTATTCAATAAAAATCTGAACATAAAATGTTCAGCAAATACATCTGAGCCTCCGTTATAATCTTTATAACCTCTGTCAAGGCACCGTGGGGTTCAGGAATTGGACGATGTGTACGACCAAGAACCCAGAGCAGGTTAGGAGTCATGTTGCTTCAGTTCGAAGTGGGTGATTGTCCCAGCCACTGCAGAAAGTATCCAGATCATCCTGCAGACATGGCAGGAAGACTTAATGGCAACAGAAGAGGAGTGCTTCATTTGAAATGTCCAGGTATCCCTCTTCTTTAAGGTAGTGTAGCACGTCATAATAGATGCACGTTACAGCCGTCCACAGATCTCTCCACAGTCGCTCAGTCCTTCAATTATGGAGTAATAAACGATTTAAAACTGCCCTTCAAATCTCATCATATTGAAGACCACACAAAGCTAATGGTACTATAGACAGTCAAAAGCATCACATATTGAAACTTGTCATTTGTACAAACTTTTGATTGTGCACACTCTTCCCAGATATAAAACTGCTTCTTCCTGCTCCAAACGATCACGGAGTCTATCAAAAATATGATTCAGCAAAAGTTCCTTGAAAAGAGAAAAAAGAAAAAAAACATTTAAAAAATTGTCAGTAAAATAAAAAAGTATTTTGACATCAGTAGGTCAGCATTGAGAAATCACAGTAATCTAAATTAAATTATGATATTTAATCTAAAATAAGTTAACAGATGTACTTACAAGCATATATTTTCTTGAAAATTAGTTAAAATCAACTGAAAAAACAAAGGCGGTTGTTAATAGTGTAGCTAGGTAACAGAACGAGGTTTTAGGCAAAGTAAAAAGAATGTAAATTAATATTGTATATCAACAATTGTCAGATAAGAGAAGCAGTATTTTGGATGATGTTGTAATGAAGTCACCTGAACAATACGGTAGCTGAACAGAATGGGGTTGTGGTTATAATTAATGTCGGAAAGTGTTCACAGCCCCTCTTTGAAGCACACAAGGCAGCCATATTAGCGGTAGCATCTCCTGAAAAATTACGACTTTACTAAGACTGCCTGTCTCAGTCTCACCTAAGACAACATACAAACAACCCAGAATGTCGCCACCCATCAGTTCTCTTTAAAGATTCTAGACTTGACCCAAGTGGTATTTCTTTTTGAAATAAAACTGGGGAAATTGGACGTGGGACAGCGGGGAGGGGCTGGGGGTGGTAGGAGGTAGCGAGATGTAATATGCCGGCACTACACGGTGTAAGATTAACAACGGCCCAACCCGTGTTTTAAATCAGGCTTTAAGATAATGTATCAAACTTCATGCACAAAATAAAATATACTATAGAAATATGAAAGCATTAAACTCACCGTTGGGTTTGCGTTCGCCTCCATAGTCGCCAGCCTGGGTTATGCTGGTATTTCTTCAATATGACGGTTGTGTCACGTGATTAGGTGGATGTTGGAATCGGACATCCATTGCTAATGTCTGTGACCTGAAGTAACCTTGGCCATTTTTACATCGAATTTTTAGACGCTGAATTTGAGACAGCGAATTTTTAGACGCTGAATTTGAGACGGCGAATTTGAGCAAGTTGAATTGGAGGACAACGAAAATATTGCATTTGAATTTTGAAAAGTTGAATTTTTTATATGCTGAATTTTTTAACACTGAAAATTTAAACTGTGAAAAATATGTATATTGAAAATTTGATCACTTTGAAATAGGAATGTGAATTTTTTTAATAACTGAAAATTGCAACCATGTAAAAAAAATTACACCGAATTTTTTTTTACTGCAAAAATAATGACATTGAATTTTTTTTTAGGTTAAAAATATATTCTGAATTTATTTTAATACTGAAAAAGTAAGCACTAATATACAACATTCAAATTTCAGAGGTATTTTTTATTCAAATTCTGATGGCACATATTTACTTCCATAGTTTCCCTTCTGCCACACACCTGGATTGAATCTTTGTTGCTCCTGCAGTACTTGGTGGCTGCAGAAGATGTCATGCAATCATTTGAATCAGCTGTTCTGGTATAGAGGCACATCTAAAACATGCAGAGCAGGGGGGGACTGGAATTGAGAAACACTGCTTTACATCATAAAAATCTAAAAATAAGAAGTCAGAAAACAATAATTGAGAAACCAGTGACAAACATTAAATTTTCATGAGTACCATCATCAAAGTCATGCATACACATAAAACTGTTGCTCATTGTTTCATTTATGGTTAAAATGCAACTCTAAACTGATTGGTTTTTAGTCTAGATTTAAAGGCTTTATCTGTTTTACAGTTTTCTGGAAGTCTGTTCCAGATTTGTGGTGCATAGAAGCTGATCGCTGCTTCTCCATTTTGATTCTGATTCTGTGGTTGCAGAGCAGAATCTGAAGACCTGAGACATATAGAACAGGTCTTAAATTTATTGTGGTGCTAAGCCAGGGATGGGCAACTCCTGGTCCTGGAGGGCCGGTCTCCTGCAACTTTTAGATGTGTCTCTACTTCAACACACCTGAGTCAAATAATGAGGTCATTAGCAGAACTCTGGAGAACCCAACTGCACTTGGGAGGTGATTCAGCTGTTGGATTCAGGTGTGTTGCACCAGGGAGACTCTAAGAGCTGCAGGACACCGGCCCTCCAGGACCAGGAGTGCCCACCCCTGTGCTAAGCTGTTCAGTGATTTATAAACTTACAACAGTATTTTAAAGTCTATTCTTTGAGCTACAGAGATCCAAAGAAAAGACTTTAGAACTGGGTTGATGTGCTGTATCCTCTTTGGTTTTAGTGAGAATGCCAGCAACAACTTTCTGGATCAGCCACAGACTTGTGAAGACACTAGTGTAGTAATCAATGTGACTAAAGATAAATGCATGAATGAGTTTCTCTAGATGTGGCTGAGACATTAGTCCTTTAATCCTAGAAATGTTCTTCAGGTGATTGAAGGCCGACTTTGTAATTGTCTTTATGTGGCTCTGGAGGTTCAGGTCAGAGTCCATCACTACTCCCAGCTGATCGCTGGTTTTTAGTTGTAATAAAGAAATCATCCATGCGTTTATCTTCAGTCATATTGATTATTGTAACGGCGTCTTCACAGGTCTGTCCAACAAATCAATCAAACAGCTGCAGCTGATCCAGAATGCTGCTGCTGGAGTTCTGACTAAAACCAGGAAGATAGAGCACATAACACCAGTTTTAAAGTCTCTCCACTGGCTCCCTGTCGCTCAAAGAATAGACTTTAAAATACTGTTGTTAGTTTATAAATCACTGAATGGTTTAGCACCACAATACATTAAAGATCTGCTGTTGTTGTATCAACCTTCCAGAACCCTCAGGTCTTCTGGTTCTGGTTCTGCTCTGCACCCCCAGAACCAGAACCAAACGAGGAGAAGCAGCATTCAGCATCTAAATTAGGAACAAACTTCCAGAAAACTGTAAAACAGCTGAAACACTGACTTCCTTTAAATTTTGACTGAAAACCCACTTGTTTAGGATTGTACTTGAAACGGAATCAGTTACAAATTTATTGATGGAACTTGACGTAATGTGCTTTGATTGTTGATTATATGTTGCATTGTGTTTCTGTTTGATATGATGTAAAGCGCTTTGATATGCCTTGCTGCTGAAATGTGCTATAAAAATAAAATTAGATTGATTGATTGAATAACTGAAGCTGTGCATTGACTCTAGATCTATAACTCTAGATTGTTCCTCTTTAGGTCCAAAATTAATAACTTGTTTCTGTTCAGAAACAAAATTGCACATCCACATATTTATCTGTTCTAAGCATCTATTCAGTGATTGAATGAGTTCAGAGTTATTAGTACTTTTGTTTATTGAACAGATTTTTAAGATACACATTTTTTGTCAGCTGAATTATACAATAACAATGTCTGAATGAGTTCTCAAGGTCCTATCTGTTCACACCACAAAAGCTTTATCAGGAGCATGTGCAGACATTATTGATCCATTTCAATCTTATAGACCAGGTGACACTGTATATTGTTAAAGCACTCTAAACAATTGTTTTATTGATATCTTATTTTTTAAAATTATTCCTACAGCATCACCAGCAGGTTGTTGAGTCACAGCGTCTTACTGAGCTGCTGGTCAGGTAACTCGCTTGCCTTTCTGTCACATGAACACGCAAAGAGGAGAAATGGATGTTGTAACTGCTGTCTTCTCCTGCAGCAGTGTAAACGATGAGTTTACTGACTCTGGAAATACTGAGGACCAGGAGAACGAGGATCCCCAAGACGCTGAGGGACAAACATCCCAACTGTGGGTGGAGAGATTCTCACCGCGTCACTACACAGAGCTCCTCAGTGATGATGTAAACGTTGCCATTTCATTCTGTGTGTGGTCATCCCTTCTCAGGATTCAGGGGCTCATGCTGCAATTTGCTCTCTCCTTCCAGTTCACTAACCGGTGTCTGCTGAAGTGGCTGAAACTGTGGGACAACGTGGTGTTTGGAAGGGAGAGGAAATCCCGCCCTGTTCGCTCCGACAGACAATCAGCCAATCAAAACCCATTCAAAGTCAGCCAGGGAAGTCAGAATCCACACCGTTTCAAGAGCAAAATGGAGATGACTGAGGAAATCTTGGAGGCTGAACTTGACCAGTACAAACGACCCAAATACCGGGTAGACACTCAGCAGCTGCACCATAGCCATGCTTTCAATCATGTGAACTTAGAACATGACACATTTGTGTATCCCTCTAGGTGGCGCTACTGTCTGGACCTCCCGGTTTAGGGAAGACCACCTTAGCTCATGTCATAGCAAAGCATGCTGGGTACAATGTGGTGGAAATCAATGCCAGGTCAGACCTTCTGGAGTCAGGACTCAACATCATCAGAGTTAAACAAGAAGCTTATTCCTGATCCGAGTGCTCTTTGTTCCCTTAGCGACGATCGGAGTGCAGAGGTCTTCCAGAAACGCATCGACGCCGCAACTCAGATGAGATCTGTTCTAGGAGCCAACGAGAGGCCCAACTGCCTGATTATTGACGAGATTGACGGAGCGCCGGCGGTAACAGCCTGAGGCTGCGCTGAGAGATGCTGGGTGACTTAGAGCAGGTCTAAACATTACCTTCTTCTGTAGGCAGCCATCAACATCCTGTTATCAGTGCTGAACAGGAAAGACACACACGGTGGGGACGCTGCGACAGAGAAGGCCAAGAAGAAAAAGAAGGAGTCTGTACTGCTTCGCCCAATCATCTGCATATGTAACGACCTGTAAGATAAACACTGACATTTAACAGCAAAGTATCCTTCTAGAGTTGTAGCATTGCTCCGTAGTAGACAAACGCCTCATCCCAGCTGTTCAGCATGGTGCTGGAGGAGTGATGGTGTGGGCTGGCTTTGCAGCTGCAGGACCTGACTTCCTGTCTTTATACAAACACTTTGCAGAGGAAAAAGTGTTTGTGTTTCATATAGAGTCTGTTTTCTCAGCAACTGAATTTGGCACCAACTGTGTCACAGGCAGATGTGTTTTTTGGGGGTTTGGTTAATTACATGTATTTTGTAATTATTGTTGGTTCCTGTTCCTATAAATAAGCTGACCTTCAGAATTCCGTCTTTCTCTTCTCTCGCTCCACCACCTTTGTTTGGGTTTTTTTGTTGTAATTTTGGCCCGGTGGGACTGGTTGTCCTATTTTGACTTTTTTGTTTGCAGTAGGTTCTTTTTGGACAATTTTTGCCTTGGTCTGGTATCGGCAGGGGCTTTGATGGCCCTGTGTTCTGTTGGGCCCCCAGCTGTACTTTTTTTGTTCATGTTGATCGGCTCACCAGGTCCACCCATCTGTACTAATATATACATTAGGGTTTTGCTTTTGTTTGGACATGGGAAGTGAGTGCATCTAATTTTCTATTTTTCTTCACAGAAAGTAAAATGGAGCTGAACCAACAAAATTTCAAGAGAAAATATTTCAATAAAAGAATGTTTGTAGCCTCATGTTTGAATGCATGTTCTCAAATGGGTTTTACCCTTTTTGGACATAAACAAATGTTAGAAGATATAGCTGCTGGACTTAATGGGGTGTACTTAGCTTTTTCACATTGATCTTCATTTTAGCTGGATCTTTAAGAAATATTGATGGTGATGAATTTGTTCTGTATTTTTGTACAGTGGAGGTCAGATTTGTTTAATGTCTAGAACTAGGTAAAGAGCAGACTCATTTCATCATGACCCAGATCACACAACCTCAAAACTAACAGAGGGATTTATTCTGTTTCAGATCAGTTCATGTCTTTAATGTTTCATTTCTACATATTCCAACTTTTTTTCCCTTCTTTTAGTTATGTTCCCGCTCTCAGACCTCTCAGGCAACAAGCTTTTCTTCTGGTTTTCCCCCAAACTCAGCCTTCTCGCCTCTCTCAGAGATTGGCAGAGGTCAGTATTTAAACATGTAAACACTCACATGAATACACAAGTTTGAAAGGTCAGACTTTCCTCTCCTTTCTTTTTTCTCTCCCAGATCTCCACGCTGCAGGGCCTGAAAGCAGACACAGGTGCTCTGATGTGCTTGTGTGAGAAGACAGATAATGACATCCGCTCCTGCATCAACACACTACAGGTGCCTGGTAATTTTCTGAAGAAACCTCTTATTTGTCGGTCTTACATTGCATTGCATCACATCATATTTAGCATATGGCTCCTGTCTGGGCAGTTTTTGCATGGGCGTGGCTTGAAGCAGCTGGACTCCAGAATCATCCAAAGCATCTCTGTTGGGCAGAAGGACCAGAACAAAGGCTTGTTCTGTCTGTGGCAGGAGATCTTCCAGTTACCACGTACTAAACGGTAAACTGTGTGTACTGTGAGTGGTGGTGTTGACAGATAACTGTAGCAGTGGGGAAGTCTAGAGGAGAACCTGCAGAAGAGCCTGAGATCTTCCTGGTTTGGGGATCTTTGACTGAATTTACTTTTGGATTGATACAGCAGCTCCAAAGAAAATAAATCAAAACATTGGTTAAAACATTAGTAATATTTCAAATAAAATACAGAAATATGATTAAATAATAAATTAAAGGAGCAGTACTATGTGTTTTACAAGCATATTTTAGTGCCATTTTTTAGCATAATCAAGTAACTATTATATCTTCAGTTGTTAAAAAAATTACTTAAAAGAAACTTTACTTCCTGATTTAATTCCTTGAAATTGGGCATCTGTCTCTTTAAAATACCCTTTAAATATCTTTTAATATTTTAAGATTAATGAACTGTTGTTTTGTGCCTTTTTTTCAGTAAAGATTAAGGAAGTAACTTATGTAAAAAATGTTTTTTACACATTTGTTAAAATTATCACTATGTTGTGGCATTTCAGTGTGAGACAGATAATGGTTATGTTATGCATATACTGATCCATGAATAAGAGGATTGAGGTACAACATAGAGTACAGGACATACTTTTACCGCGGAGCAGCCATCAGACCTGATGTATTAGTGTGAAACTGTCAATCCAGCAGAAAGAACAGTGAGCAACAGAAGGGATCATCACATCCAGATGATAAAACAGAACAAAAGTGTGTGGTGAAGACTATCTGACTGCAGCACAGATATTAACCCAGGATGCTGCCACAAGCGTGGTTGAGTATTCTCTCCCACCGTGTGGTCAAGACAGGACTTTACTGTTGTGAGGGAAATAACCGACTCATGGAGTGAGTGAGAGAACTTCCAGCTATATTGGCATAACACACAAACAGCACAGCACCTCAATTATTAAAATGTCTGGGTTATCCCAAAATAACCTGGGTTACAATAGTCACAAAACAATGCAGGTATTTTTCATTAAACATAGTTAAGATAAAAGCAATGTCACCAAACTTACCACAAAAGTGCTCAGAAGCCAGTTCATTCTCCTTGAACTTTATTGGCGGTTGGGAAAAAACGTTAGGTGAGCATTACCGCCACCAACCAGTAAGGCGTGTGGACCACATGACAAAAACAAAAAAATACTATGCTATTATACAACTTACACATTTTCATTACAAAAAATCAAATATAGTCCGATACCCTCTGCTTCCTGAATCCTTTTGCAGTAAATCAACAATGTTAAATTTCATTTTCATATTACTGAGGTTCCTAATTAACTTGTTTCTCTGAATCCAGTAATTCCTACAATGCAAAATAACATGTTCTATTGTCCCATCTTCCCCACACTCACATTTCTCTGTCTCATATTTCCATATCAAAAATAATTAGCAATTCAATCCAGTGTGCCCGATTCTAAGTCATAAAATAATTATCTCTTCTCTCCTGTTTCTTTCTGTTCTTCTCATTTGTCCAGTTCTCCTTTGGAGTTTATAAAACCACCATCCTTTTCTTTCTTCTACCCATAAATTTTGCCACCTCTCTTTCACTGTTTGTTTAATTACACTCTTTATTTTTGTTACACTAAAACAAGCATTAATATCTGTCCTTACCTGATTGGTACTTTCCTGAGCCATCCTGCTTAGAAGCTGGTTGCAAACAAACCAGCAGCAACGTGGCTGTGTTTTTGGGGCACACCACTAGTGCAGTGGTGCCCAAAGTGGGTCCTGGAGGGCCGGCATCCTGCATGTTCTAGTTCTGTCCCTGGTGGCACCAACAACCTTTTCAGCAGGTCAATGTTCTTCTTAGTCTTTCTAATGAGTCATCATTGGATCCAGGTGTGTTAAACCAGGAAGAGAACTAAAACATGCAGGATGCCGGCCCTTCAGTACCCACTTTGGGCACCTCTGCTCTAGTGTAAAAAGCTTGTCATGACTTGTAGATGTTTTTGTGCCAACACAATATGTGCAAATGGTCAATAATATTTACAGACAAGTAAGACAGTGTACAGAAAGGAATCACAACCCACTGTTCTCAACTGCTTAATTTAAAATGTGATAAATCCCTACCCAGTAATAAAATTCCCCCACCCAGAACTGAAGGAAGAGGGGAAGAAAGTGGTGAGCGGAAAGAGGAGGGGATGAGAGGGGCCAGTAATTAGAAGACCTTTTAAATATTTGAAAATAAAACGCAACCAAAAAACAATAAATAAAACGGAAATAAAAACCACACAACAGAAATTAGAAATAAAATTCATTATTTTGTCACTAAACAAATTGTCCTTCAGAAATTCTTAATAATCAGAATGGAAATTATCAAGCTAATTTTAATTTATTTTGCAATTAATTGATTTATTACTTTTTACGACGGTGTCGGGGATCTGCTTCCTGTGTTTACATTTGGTTCTCCTGCCCAGGACTCATCTGACCAATAAACAGGCTGAATGCTTGTAGTGACTCATTCTTTGAGTTCTCTGTGGGAAAAGAAACCCAACTGTAACCTGCAACCCACAAAAACAGGTTAATTAATTTACACTATATCTATATAGGAAGTTGGGCCTAATCAGAAGATTTTAAATTCGAGGGAACCCAGGTGTGAGCAACAACAGAACACACAGTGTCTACAAGAAAAGAGCAAATATTTAATATAATAAACAATTGTGGATCCACATTTAAAACAGACAAACAAATACTACGCGCTTTTAAAATAAATAAATAAATAAATAAATCGAATACTTCAGTCTCCAATGAATCAATTGTTCAGTCTCAGTCTCTCAGCTGGTGACCAGTCGGGTCACTATCTACCCGTGCGCCTGGTCCTCTGGGCTGGGGCTCGCCATCCAGGTTCAGGAGAAGAGGGTCTTGGAATCTTTGGCCTTCCAAGCCAAAAGTGTATCAAACAAGCTAAAAAAAAAACAAAAAAAAAAACTGACCTATAACAAGGCCAAAGTAAAACATTTTAGCACAATAGATGCTATTTAATCATTTCTCAAGTTCTTCTTATTTTCTTTCATGTTGTACAACAACAAGTTAACAGAACACAATTATTTCCAACATATTAGTAAAACTAAATAGATTAGCTTATATGTGGTTAAAAAAAAATATAATATACATTCAATCTTAAAATAAATGCAATTACATAAAACAAATACAACATACACAACAATAGCAATACAAAATCTTACAATCCATTTTATTTTATATTAAATTTGATAATTTAATAGGTATTTTAGCCAATTTTCACAAAATCTTCTTAACCAACTGCCGAGCGCGTGCGATGACTCACCGATGCTCTGAGCCGTCAACGGCTATTTTTCGAGCTTCAGCTGTTCACGGGGGAAACCCTCTAAGATCTAATAAAACCGAATTTAGTATTTTGAATTATATATTTAGTGAATTTATATTAATATTGTTTTCCTTACCAATTTCCAGATTTGTCAATTTCTTTCTTTCTTTACGGAAACGACCGTCAGCTGTTCTCAAGCGTTCTGAGCAAAGCAACCGTCAGCTGTTAAAAAGGGGCGGGACGATCAACCCCATTGGCCGACACGAAACCAGACCGCGCCAGCCATTGGCTGCCTAATCTGTCAATACAAGCTAACACTAAAAGCATATTTCACATTTTTGAAGATTTACCTAATTACCTTTTAGCTATTTTGGTAGAATAAGACATTGAATCAACATCTATTATTTTTTTTTTCTTGTTTTTAAACACTGGGTTACACTGTCCCCCCTTGGAACATGCAAGTCCCTTTGCATGGGATGGGACATGACAGGAATGCTGGAACCCTTAAAAGTGGCTTCAAGTTCAGGTTCTATCAAGGCACTAGTAAAAGCAAGGCTTAAGCCATGGAATAGGGACTGGGCAATGGATATGAGTGGGTTCCCTAACTGGCTATACTGGAGCCTCTTTGGTTGAGTGGTTTGTCTCTCTGAACGTCTCACAGGATTTGTGGTTTCATGACTTGGGTGGTTGGGTTTGTCCTCTGATACATTTTGGTTACATACACTTTCACTATGTAGGTTAGGTTCACTTTTACAATCACTACCATGGGTCAAACGTTCAGTACTTGCTACTGCTTCAAACTTCTCTTCAGAAGGAAGAGCCGGGAACGTCATCACAATCGGGTACATTGTTGAACTCAGGTGTGTTGTCACATTCAGGTAAGTTGTCACATCCAGGTACAGTGTCACATTCAGGTAAGTTGTCACATCCAGGTACAGTGTCACATTCAGGTAAGTTGTCACATCCAGGTACAGTGTCACATCCAGGTACAGTGTCACATTCAGGTAAGTTGTCACATTCAGGTAATTTTTTAGGCCATGTCTGTTTTGGAATCTCATAAATTCGCGTGAATTTGATTGGCTCTGGGACAGGTTGTTCTCTAAGCCAATAGAGCTCCTCGTTTTCAGGTTCAGGAAGATTGAATTCTTCATTTTGCTCAGGGGACTGCCGTGTTTTAGGTTTGCAGACCCGATTTGGCGGAGTTGGATTTTCTTCTGTGGGAGCAAGGAACCCGCAAGGTAGAAGAAGGTCACGATGGACAGTGCGCACTGACCCATCTTTAGTTTCAGACTTAATGGTGTAGACTGGCAGATCACCAGCTTGTTCTACCACAACATAAATGTCTGTCTCCCACCTATCGGCTAGTTTATGCTTACCCCTAAGACGAACGGCTCGCACCAAAACTCGATCTCCGGGTTCTAGTTTGGATGGTTTTACGTGCATGTCAAATCTGGCTTTATTTCTGTCTGCCATTTTGTTAGCATTTTGGGTTGCTAGTTTATAGCTTTCTTGGAGAGTTGTTCTCAGTTTTTCCACATATTGTGAGTGGGACTTAAAACTTTTGTTTTGGAGAGGTAGGTTGAATGCAAGGTCAACAGGTAATCTGGGTTGACGACCAAACATTCATTCATAAGGTGCAAATCCGGTTGTGTCATTTTTCGTACAATTGTACGCATGGACCAATGGTTTTACAAAGTTGCGCCACTGCATTTTGTCTTTATGTTCTAAGGTCCCAAGCATACTTAACAAGGTGCGGTTAAAGCGTTCCACAGGATTCCCCCTAGGATGATACGGAGTGGTTCGAATCTTGTGAATGCCCATGATCTTGCAAAGTTCTTTTAGTAAGTGTGACTCAAAATCTGGCCCTTGATCACTATGTAATCGTTCAGGGATGCCATAAGGAACTATAAAGTGATCCCAAAGACATTTTGCCACGGTTTGGGCTTTTTGGTTAGAAGTTGGAATGGCTATGGCATACTTAGTGAAGTGATCAGTTAGTACGAGCACATCCTTTGTGTTGCTTTGATCTGGCTCAATGGATAAGAAATCCATACAAACCAGTTGAAGCGGTCTGGTAGACTTTATGTTCACAAGCGCTGCAGCTTTTTCCGGAGGGGTCTTTCGCCACACACAGCGGTTGCATGTTTTGATTCTGTTCTCGATGTCAGCTGCCATACGAGGCCAATAAAACCTTCCTCTGGCGAGATCGATGGTACGCTCAATACCTAAATGGCCCATATCATTATGGAGACTGTGAAAAACTGCCTCACGGAGCTGCTCAGGTAGGACGAGCTGATGAGTGACATTGCCATCATCTTGGCGTGTTCGGTACAATATTTGGTTGTGCAGCTCAAGACGATTTAGTTCTCGAAGCAACAGACTTATATTTGGAAGTTCTGTTCTGACTGTAGGTGGAACCTTTTTACCAGTCTCAATTTGGATAATGACCTTGCGCAAGCAAGGGTCAGCTCGTTGTTCTTGTTTGAGTTGTTCAGCTGACAGATGAGGCACGACTGGAAGACCACCACAATCATCTTCATTGACAAAGTCATCTGGTAAGGTGTTTACCGAGATGGCTAATGAGTGCACAAGAGGGGTAGGTTCATCGGAGAAACTACAACATAAGTGTCTCTCACAGATGGCTGACACCACCTCTTGGCTTAAACTGGTGTCTTGCTGTGCCAAATGAGTTTGGGTGAACTGTTGTATCCTGTCAAGCTCTTTTTGTGATACAGCATCATTTAATAACTCACCATGCGGTCGCCTTGAAAGACCGTCTGCATCAGAGTTGAGTTTTCCTGCTCTATATTGGAGCTTAAAGTTAAAGGTGGAAAGAGAAGCTAACCAACGGTAGCTCATTGCATCCATCTTAGCTGTTGTCAGAATATAGGTCAGAGGGTTACTGTCAGTAATGACAGTAAACTGGTTCCCATAAAGATAGTCTGCAAACTTTTCGGTTACAGCCCACTTTAGGGCCAAAAACTCTAACTTGTGGGCGGGGTAACGAGCTTCGCTCCTGGATAACCCCCTGCTGGCATAAGCAATGACCCTTGTTTGTCCATCCTGTTCCTGATAAAGGGCGGCGCCAAGCCCTGTGGTGCTGGCGTCGGTGTGAAGTGAGTATGGCAGGTTAGGGTCTGCAAATGCCAAGATAGGAGCGGAAGTGAGCTTCTCAATGATGTCTTTGAAAGCTTGCTCACAAGAGGGAGTCCACCGCTCACCAAAGGGTTTTTTCGGATCATGGTACTCAGCAGGCTTAGTTTTGGGTTTTGTGCTCTTACGCAGCGGTGGATAGCCTGATGTTAGATCAGTGAGAGGCTTAACAAGGCTCGAATAGTTCTTGATAAAGCGCCTGTAGTACCCCGAGAAACCTAAGAACGAACGAAGTTGTTTAAGGTCTCTGGGCACAGGCCAGCTACTCAGAGCTTTCACTTTCTCTGGGTCTGTCTCTACCCCTTTGTGGGATACTATGTGTCCGAGGTATCGCACCGAAGTTTGAAAAAACTTGCATTTTTCAGGAGACAGTTTAAGACCATACTCTTTGAGGCGGTTTAGAACCTTCATTAATCGAGTTTCATGCTCCTCAAGTGTCTTGGAAAAGACAATGATATCGTCAAGGAACACAAGAACTTCCTTTAAGTTCATGTCACCCATACATCGTTCCATAAGGCGCTGGAAAGTGCTGGGAGCATTTGTAATGCCTTGAGGCATTCTATTAAACTCCCAAAAGCCACTGGGACATACAAACGCAGCTTTTGGTTTGTCAGCTTCCTCTACTTCAATCTGATAGTAGCCAGATTTTAAATCAAGGACTGAAAACCATTTAGATCCAGTCAATGTAGAGAATGTTTCCTCCAAGTTCGGGAGTGCGTAAGCGTCTTTTACAGTCTGCAAATTGAGTTTTCTGTAATCTATACAGAGACGGACATCGCCATTTTTCTTTCGCACAACGACAATGGGCGAAGAGAACGGTGAAGTGGATTCTCGAATCACGCCTGCTTGTTGCAGCTCTTGTAAATGTTTACGGACGGCTTCTAGGTCATTGGGGTGTATGGGTCGTGCTTTGTGTTTGAATGGAGTTTCGTCTGACAGTTTAATGTTGTGCTTGACTTGATCAGTCCGACCGAAATCAAGGTCATTTTGTGCAAAAACCTCTGGCATGTTATTGAGTTTATGCAAGATGTGCTCTTTCCACTCCGTACTGATAGGAGAGGACTCAAAATTAAAAACCAGATTGTGTTTTTGACCAACTTCAGACTTGGAAGATCCCACTGAATGTTGGTGAGAGAGGACTCTCTGGAACGCGTGGATCTCTCCAATCACACATTTTTGAGGGATTGTCACATCTCTTTCTAACTTGGAAAAAACCCGAAAAATTCTTGAAAGCCTTCTCACTCCAGCTTCAGATGTCATTCGGCCTCTTGGGCCTGATGCACCCGTTGATGACTATCTTAGGCTGCTTGAGTCGGCATTTGGTACTGTTGAAGATGGTGAGGAACTGCTTGTGCGATTCATGAACACTTTGCAGGATCCTGGGGAGAAACCATCTGCGTACTTGCATCGCTTACAGGTAGCACTGAGTCTTGCAGTGCGCCGGGGTGGTGTAGACCCCAGAAAAAGAGACAGACAGCTTCTTAAGCAATTTCAAAGAGGCTGTTGGGATGATAACCTACTGACAGAACTGCAGTTAGAGTTAAGGAGAAATAATCTGCCCACATTTGCAGAACTATTACTCCTACTCCGTACTGCAGAAAACAGACAAGAAGTTAGAAGCACAAGAATGAGAAAACACTTTAGTGCAACCAAACAAAAAGCAGCGTCACATGAACAAACTGTCACTGAAACAAAAATGGACTTTTCCGAAACAACTTCAAGCACTTTAAGTGATCTGAAAAACAGGTTGCTGATTTAAAAAGCCAATTAGCAGCAGTTATGAAACAAAAGAAACAAACAGTACCTAAGAAGAACCAAACAACAAAACCTGACCATGCAAACCCTGAACCCAACTTACCTTCACACAGCCGCCCTAGTTCACGGCCCAAGCCTTGGTACTGCTTTCGCTGTGGGGAGGACGGACATATTGTTGCCAACTGTGAATCTGAGCCAAACCCTGCACTTGTAGAGGCAAAACGTAAAGAACTAAAAGCAAAAAGACAAATATGGGATAGACAACACAATGGCTCTGCTTCTTTAAACTGAAGTTTGCCTCTGTTGAGGGACAAACAGAGGCTACCACAGAGTCAAACCGTCCCCTTGAACAAAAGCAAAATGTGCCGACTAAAAAACGTGCCATTTTAAAGTCTCATACTAAAACCGACAGATTCAAACTGCCTCGAGGTTTAATCGGTACTAAAAGTACAGCTCAAGTAAAGATTAACAGCAATACTGTAAACTGCTTACTCGATTCTGGCTCCCAGGTGACCACGGTCCCACAATCATATTATGAACAACATCTATCTAGTCATGAGATTAAGCCACTTTTTGACCTACTCGAAGTAGAAGGTGCAAACGGCCAATCAGTGCCTTATTTAGGGTACATTGAAATGAACGTCACTTTTCCAAAAGAGTTTCTCGGCATTGAAGCCGATGTGTCAACACTTGCCTTAGTCGTGCCAAACATTCGAGCTGCTTCCCAGTCTTTGGTGTTAATTGGAACTAACACCTTAGATGTGCTTTATGAATTGTATAACAAAGCATGTCCCGGACTACAGCCTCTCGTTTCAGATGGCTATAAGGCAGTATTAAAAGTGCTAGAGTTAAGACACAAACAGACCAAAGGCAGTAGCCTTGGTCTAGCAACCATGTATAACAAAGGCCCTCAGCTAGTTCCAGCAGGCCAGACAGTTGTCCTGGAAAGCTCGGTGGCGGTGTCAGCTAATACCACAGAGAGATCCGTGCTGCTAGAGCACCCATCCTTTTCAACCTTACCTGGGGGTGTCCTAGTAAAGCCAAGTCTCATCAGCTTACCTGAGCGAGCACCCTACCTGATACCAGTTGTTCTCACCAATGAAACTGAACATGATGTGACAATTCCTCAAAAATGTGTGATTGGAGAGATCCACGCGGTCCAGAGAGTCCTCTCTCACCAACATTCAGTGGGATCTTCCAAGTCTGAAGTTGGTCAAAAACACAATCTGGTTTTTGACTATATGTATATAGGAAGTTGGGCCTAATCAGAAGATTTTAAATTCGAGGGAACCCAGGTGTGAGCAACAACAGAACACACAGTGTCTACAAGAAAAGAGCAAATATTTAATATAATAAACAATTGTGGATCCACATTTAAAACAGACAAACAAATACTGCGCGCTTTAAAAAAAAATAAATAAAAAATAAATAAATAAATTGAATACTTCAGTCTCCAATGAGTCAATTGTTCAGTCTCAGTCTCTCAGCTGGTGACCAGTCGGGTCACTATCTACCCGTGCGCCTGGTCCTCTGGGCTGGGGCTCGCCATCCAGGTTCAGGAGAAGAGGGTCTTGGAATCTTTGGCCCTCCAAGCCAAAAGTGTATCAAACAAGCTAAAAAAAAAACAAAAACAAAAAAACCTGACCTATAACAAGGCCAAAGTAAAACATTTTAGCACAATAGATGCTATTTAATCATTTCTCAAGTTCTTCTTATTTTCTTTCATGTTGTACAACAACAAGTTAACAGAACACAATTATTTCCAACATATTAGTAAAACTAAATAGATTAGCTTATATGTGGTTAAAAAAAATATAATATACATTCAATCTTAAAATAAATGCAATTACATAAAACAAATACAACATACACAACAATAGCAATACAAAATCTTACAATCCATTTTATTTTATATTAAATTTGATAATTTAATAGGTATTTAGCCAATTTTCACAAAATCTTCTTAACCAACTGCCGAGCGCGTGCGATGACTCACCGATGCTCTGAGCTGTCAACGGCTATTTTTCGGGCTTCAGCTGTTCACGGGGGAAACCCTCTAAGATCTAATAAAACCGAATTTAGTATTTTGAATTATATATTTAGTGAATTTATATTAATATTGTTTTCCTTACCAATTTCCAGATTCGTCAATTTCTTTCTTTCTTTACGGAAACGACCGTCAGCTGTTAGCTCTCCAGCGTTCTCAGCGAAACGACCGTCAGCTGTTCTCAAGCGTTCTGAGCGAAGCAACCGTCAGCTGTTAGCTTTCAAGCCTGTCTGCCGCGCTCCGAACGAAACAACCGCCAGCTGATAAAAAGGGGCGGGACGATCAACCCCATTGGCCGACACGAAACCAGACCGCGCCAGCCATTGGCTGCCTAATCTGTCAATACAAGCTAACACTAAAAGCATATTTCACATTTTTGAAGATTTACCTAATTACCTTTTAGCTATTCTGGTAGAATAAGACATTGAATCAACATCTATTATTTTTTTTCTTGTGTTTTTAAACACTGGGTTACACAACCACCAGAAAAGTTATTCAGCAGCTGATTCAGGACAAAGTTGATCAACTATTGACATGTAAACAGAGAATGAAGCTTTCAGCAGAAATCCTCTGACCGGCTGGAACATTTGTCCTCCTGTTGTGTTAATCCTATATATTGAACTTTTATATTGCTTTACATATTATTCCAACACTATTACCATTCAGTGTTGGCATTTGAACATGAAATGTTACATTTAGTAAACAATCCCAGGCTTTCTCTGTGAAATGTTTCTTTTTTTCAATAGCTTTTAGCAAATGTAAAATGTTGAGTGCAAACAAGCAGTCAGGGAATAATTCTTTGGTTATAAATACAAAGGTCTTTAGAATGTTTTTTTTACATTAACTGGTTGCTGAGAAAAGTTGGTTTGTGTTGACCAGAAAACGTATTGGCAAAGGCTTTGAAGAGGCACCTGGTTCAGGAAGTGGCTTTCAGAGGTTCCAGCACATTCTGCACCTCGCTTCATCAAGTGGGCAATATGAAAAGATCTCTCAGGTAATAAACTCAATCAGCTTCACCAATGCTTTTTTCTATCTTTGCCCAATTTCTGCACAGATTACACTAAAGCAACTGCCCTCTTTTCTCCAGGGCCTCTATGATAACTATTTGTCAGTGAGAGTGCGGGACCCCAACCTGCAGAGTGTGTCCGAGGCTCTGGATTGGCTGATGTTCTCCGACAGGCTGAACCAAGTGATTCTGCATGGACAGAACTTCTCCTTGCTGAGATATCTGCCCTTCCTGTCTGTGACGTTTCACTTCCTGTTTGCCCACACGCATGTGCCTCGTATCAGCTATCCTCACAGCCAACAGGAGGTTACAGTCTTGTGCTTGAATATGAGAAGTTTGATGAAAAAAGAGAGGAGGTTAGTTTGGGTGTTTGTAATAGAAACTCTGAAGCACTCCTCTTGGTGTCCTCTGCAGGCCACCTCTCGCCTCCTCAGCAGCAGGAATGCTCTGTCTACCATGTTGGCCGACATCCCGGCAAGCATCAGATCCAGGATTGGCCAGCTCCACCTCTCTCTAGATGTCCTGACGCTGCTTCTTGACATCATCTGTCCAAAACTACGACCTGTACGTTAAAAGCATTTGTTGTAATCCTACTTGAAATTGGGAAAAAAAAAATTTTTCCATCCATCCATCCATCCACTTTCTTCCGCTTATCGGGGGTTGGGTTGCAGGGGTAGCAGCTTCAGAAGGGAGACCCACACTTCCCTCTCCCCAGCCACTTCTTCCAGCTTCTCTGGAGGAATCCCAAGGCGTTCTCAGGCCAGCTGAGAGACATAGTCCCTCCTCATGACCATAGATGAGGGTGGGAACGTAGATCGACCGGTAAATCGAGAGCTTCGCTTTTTGGCTCAGCTCTCTCTTCACCACGACGGACCGGTTCAGTGCCCGCTTGACGGCAGACGCTGCACCAATCTGTCTGTTGATCTCCTGCTCCCTTCTTCCCCCATTTGTGAACAAGATCCCGAGATACTTGAACTCTTCCAATTGGGGTAGGACAGATTTTAGGTCAGATTTTCAATTCTATTTTAACTTTTGTTAGTTCTAGTAATTTGTTTCTTAGTTTACTTGGTTTTTGAAAATTCTTAGTTTGTTTAGTTTTTACTAGTGTCAGTTTAGCTTTAGTGTTTTTTTGCATATGAGCTGCATACCAGGGAAAAGCCTGAAAAAAAAAGTTGGTTGGGGGTGTTGTTGTGGCACAGGGGTTAAGCACAACCCACATAAAGAGGCCTTCGTCTTCGATGTGGCTGTTGCAGGTTTGATTCCTGGCCTGGTGACCTTTTCCTCAAGTCTTCCCCCTTCTCTAATTATCCACTTTCTTGTCAATTCACTGTCAAATAAAGGCCACTAGAACCCAATAAAACCTTTAAAAAATAGTTGGGTGTGACAAAATCCCTGAAAAACCATCACACATATTTTATTTTTTCTACTGCAAGACACTTTAACAGTGCAGTTAAATTCAAAGTAATCTCAACTCTAGCACTTCCTCCCATGTTGCTAGATGTGAAAAGACTGTGCAGCAACATGGATGACTTTGTTTGTGTTCCTGTCATCTGCTAGCATAATGCTACACTGCAAAAAAAAAAAAAAAAACCCATCTGGAAACTAGATTTCATTCTTATGACACAAATGAAAACTAAACACATTTTGTCCATTAAAGCTGTAGCATGCAACAACAGACGCTGCTGACAGGGAAAAGTTGTAATGGTATCGGACAGGATGGAAGAAAGAATAAAGACGGGGACAAGGAGTGCCACATGAGTGTGATTGACAAGCGTTAAGACCTGCCTGCTGGCTCTGACTGGTTGTTTCTAGTTGAAACTGCGAGAAGGCAGAGGAGCTCCATTTTTTCACAGATCATCTGTTTCATACCATACTGTCAAAATAGTGACCGTTTCAACAAATATGTAAAAAAAATAATTTTAAAGTTGCATAGTTAAATTCAATTCCTTTTCAGTTGCTCTGTGAACACTCATTACACTTTGTTAGTTTTCCTTGTTTGTGCTTCACATCATAAAAACACAAGAATAAGAAGTCATAAAAGTAGCATATAGTCAACATACCTGCTCACCTGCTGTTGACTGCATGTCAAACATTACATTTTAGCAAGGGCTATTGTCAAATCATCCATACACATGAAATATATTATTCTATGTTCCATTTATTATGGTTCAAAGCAACTCTAAACAAGTGTGTTTTGTAGCCTTGATTTAAAGGTACTCTGTGTTTTGGTTGTTTTGTAGTTTTCTGGAAGTTTGTTCCAGATTTGTGGTGCATAGAAGTTGAATGCAGACAATACCCCAATCTTCTAAAAAAAAAAAAAAAAGGTTTTTAGCTTTGGTTGCAGGACATAGTCACATTAAAAGTGGAAGAATGATTGATCATGTTTCAATTTAATACCACAAAAACCTGCCATTTCAATGTGTTTTCCTTTAAACACCTGCTCAATGTGCAGCATTTGCTACTTTCAGGTGAATCCTCAGCTTTTTAGCAGCAGAGAGAAGGAACTGATGCGGGAGCTGATCAACACTATGCTGGCTTACAACCTCTCATACAGGCAGGACCGCACACCTGAGGGCCAGTACACCTTCATGTTGGAGCCGTGAGTACACACAAACCCAAACAAACCTCCTGCTGCCCGCCACCCAGGGGGGAGGGAAACTTGCTGAGCAGATGTGTGAGCTGTTGGGGTGTTGAAGGTCACGGCGCTAGTCCACACTGTGGTTTCTCTGCATAACAGCTTAGAGAATAATCCCCTTATTGCCTGGAGTGTGTGCGTGGGTGTGTGTGTGTGTGTGCACGCCAACACACACGCACACACCCACACCTAGAAGGTATTTAGTACCTTGTGGGGACATCTTTTCTGACAAATATTATATTATGGGGACCCACTGTCCCCACAACATAATATGCTGTTTTTGGGTTAGGGTTTAGATAAGGTGTGAATTGAGTTTTGGTTAGGGTTAAGTATATAATGGTAAGAGATAGGGTTAGGTTGTAGAAATAAATAAATGGAAGACAATGGAAAGTCCCTAGAAAGATAGCCAGACAAACTTGTGTGTGTGTGTGTGTGTGTGTGAGATTGTTGTGTCAGAACAGGGTAGCAGACAGCAAAGCCTCATTGCTGTTATAGAGTGGGATTGACTAAGATTTGGACTCAGCTGACTTATGGTGGAATTCAATGTTTCTGGAGCAGGAATGTGTTAGAAGAGTGCTAGATTTGGAAGCTGTATTCATGTTTGGGACTTTTATTCAGTTCCACATTTCAATGAATCCTGAGACTGTGTGAGGCTCACGGTTGGTCAGGCTGGGAGTCTCCAGGCATGCTGCAGCCGGCTGAAGAGCAGCTGGGCGTCCAGGACGGCTCCTTTCTGCAGGCTCGCTGTGACAAGGTGTTGGTCACCAATGACTGGTGCCTGCCCCTGGTGTTGGCTCTGCTGCTGCTGCTCCTGGTCTACGCCTTCCTATACCTGCCCTCACTGGCACACCACAACACCACCCTGTGACTGGTAGAGAAGGGCAGTTTGGAAATGAGTGGTCGGCATCAAAAGCAGCCTAAATGTTTGGCACAACTAGAGATATGTCATTGGACTGCTCTGGTTTTGGATCTGGAGGAATCATCTTTAATATTAGATATCAATATAAGCCCAAATGTTTATATTGGCGCATCCCTAAAGAAAATGTAAGTAAAGTTTGTTCCTTTGCGTTTGGGAAAACTTTGGAATTTGTTAATATCATTTTCCAGGTCTAGATGAGTATGAACTGGGAGCTTTATCACTTCTTATGTTTTTTTTTCTTTTTTAATGTGTTGTTCTGATGGTGTGACATTCAGTTATTGATTTGAGTGCCAAGGTGAAGCCCAACAGATTTACTTCCACAAATAGAGCCTTAACTGCTTTTGCTATGAGAAAACCAAAAGCTGTGGGAAAAGGGCAGAAAGGTGGAGATAAGAGTGGAGGAGAGAAAGAAGGACAGAACAAACACCAAGTCTGCTCCTACACTGTCAGAAAGAGAAAAAAAGAGACCAAACATCTAGTAGTGTTGACATGGTTTTATTTATTTATATCAATATTTTGATTTGATTTGCTACATAATGGCACAATGATTTTAACAATTCATCCTTCAGTATTTTGGTTTTTTACACAACTTGGAAAAGTCTGGAAATTACTTTTAAAATTGAATAATATATAAAAACTTTCTTGGTTTCTATTTCAATGACATAGCATGACTCTAGCATTTTACTCATCTGTCAGAATGCAGCCTCACTCAAAAATCAAAAAAGGTCATTTCACCACTGTTTTTGCTTCTTTTGTTGGTCAAAAATGAATAAAGGCACCAATGTTCACAAAGCAGATCTGCTTTGTGAACATTGGTGCCTTTAGTCTGGATGTCAAATAAGTAAAATGAGCTTCGCTTGTGTAATGATCTACCAGAGAACCTGACCCAGATAGCACAATATGAGTGAAACAACATTAAAACAATGTCAGGCAGAATCATTGAATGTAGGTTGAACCCTGATATTGAAACAAAATTGGAAAGTGGTTGCCGGTGACTTGCATGTTTAATCAACATTGGGGTTTCAACCATAATTGACACTATATCAATGTTGATTTAACCATCAACTGGATGTGGATCTCTATGCACATTTGTGTTGAAAAGGGTTAGGGTAATTACCACGGTGTGCTATCTGGGGAGAGCCACACAAAATGTTTTTGCAGGATTTCCACGTGGGAGTAAAAGGTAGTAAATTAAATTAGCTCAAATTAAGGCCAGTAAAAGGTAAAAAAGGTGGTGTGTTTTTCATCACCCCTTGAAAATATTCTGAATTTTCCATTGATGCTTACTTATTGTGGAGAAGCAGATTCCTATTTTGTTGCACTCAGAGCTGAGGTTCTCTGAACTCCACAGCAACTAAAGTAAGTTAAACAAGGTTGTAACTTTGAGTTGTGAATTGGTGGGGACAAATTGTCAGGAACAGTCAGGTGGCGAGGTTGGGATAGTGTACCCTAGAAGGCCTTTTTTTGTGCTAAGAATGAGGCGAAAACCTAAATTTGAATGCTAGGGTGTCTTACTCAATAACTTAGGATATACAATCTCATGAGGTTTGTCAGATTAATAGTACTTATTGAAAATAAAAACCTTTTAGAAGATATTAAACATACTAAGATATGTAAAGATGTAGAAGCATTATTTCTCTAATGAATCTGTATAACGTTTTTTTACTTGGTGATGGAATTACGAAAAATATAAATTTTTAGTCATATTCTAATTCAGAAAATTTATGGTATATTTGCTTAATGCTTGCCTGCAGTTGAAAACGGTTACAAACTTCAGCTCCACCTCCCCACAAGATGCCACCCTGGGCAGTTGCCCATATTGCTCATATCAAAAACCCCCAATGCAATTCACATCTGTGTCTTTCCTCGTCAAGAGTTTCAGTAGAACTTTTTGGGGGGCAGTTGGGTTGTAGACTGACCATAAATATATTCAATTCAAATTAAAAAATACTTTAATAATCCCAAAGGCAAATTAAATAATATATATGCTATATATAATGTTGTAACATATATGTATTATATAATATTATATTAATGGATTCGAATCCAGTAATATTGGAATCTTCCTGTCACAAAAATGGCTGTAGCCTCCAGACTTTGACTCCTATGCTCTATAAAATATTTCATCCTCTTTGATGAAAGCTTTGAAATCACCATGTTCTATGAACAAATGATGCAATTATAGGGACAAAGAAACCGAGGAGGAGAACAACTTAAAACCATCCTGTCAGCCTAACATCGCGCAGATCCGTTGTCATGGCAACCAACAGATAACATTAAGCCTGACAGGAATCAGGCTTGATGTTTATTTTGTGATTGTTAACAAGTAATACTCTGAATACTCACGGTGGTTGATTAGCTAATTTAAACACTTGCTCTACTGATAATCTCACAAAGTAGGTGTTTGGGTTGCCTTATTTTTGTGCTAACTGAACCGAAACACACCGAGCTACGCAGCATGGGTAGACTACGTTAAGTTTGTCAAACTAACCTTCTCCCCACTTTTTATATTTTTAGTAAAAGCTTTCTTACTGACCTGTGAAATGAGATTCCTCTGGATCTTGTTAACTTGCTCTCGTAGCGTTTTCAATTAATATTGAAACTTTGCGTCCCCTTTTCAGATTCTTTGCTTGATTGTGTCATTTTCCCCGACCACCGATATTTCTGACTCAATGCAAAGCAACAGCGCATGTGGCGCACTGCCACGCACAGTAAGTCACGTGATGTCCAGTCCACTAGATCGGACATCACTGAGTGGACTTGCCATTTACATTTACAAAGAAGTTTTAAATAACACTAGTCCACTGGCTGTTAATGCCACAGTGCGTAGCTGCTGCCGAATTACTGTCTGCAAATAGATGCAGGAACAGAAAGGAAAAAGGTGTAGGAAATATTGGTGGGAACTGTTCTTGTCAGGCCAGAGTTTGTGGGACATGTCCACACCAGCCCTTCAGGAAGTTATGCCTATGAAGTTAAATAACACCAACTGCACTGCAAACAACAGAAGGCAGTGTGAACATACTCACAAATGAAAATTTCACTGAAATTTAAATAAAAATGGTTAAACTTTTACTTAAAAGTACAGCATTCATCAACTGATACCATTTAGACACGTCGCATGTTATTGTTTTACATCCGGAAATTTTGCAAATGCACTCGAGGTGCAAAATGACTACGGTATTCTTTTCCTTGCCATCCATAGCTGTACTGCCATGGTAGAACAATTCCGTTAACTTAATAAAACTCGGAAATGTTCTTGATTTAGTGCAGTGCACCACAGCAAAGGGAAAGTAAATCCAAAAAACTGTTACAGAACAACTCAGATCCACTGGTTCTCTTTTTTTTTTTCACTTTGTGTCAGCTAGCTATACACATATTTGTTGCTGTAGAAACCAACAAACATCTCCACCATACGTATAAGGATTCAACACCATAACACACACAAACACATAAAGTGCAGAACATTCAGTCCTTAACAGTTTCATGTTTTCAGGCTTGATGTTTATTTTGGGATTATAAAATGATCATCTGAACACAGCGTTGGTTGATGATTAATTTAAACAGCTGGCAGAGGTGGTGTGTAGGTCACATTGCGCTGCACATCGACATATTACATTTGTTTATTCAAACTTTTCAATAACCTGTGAAATATGATACCCTTGGACCTTGTTATCTAGTTCTCCTAGTGTTGACAATTAGTAGCAAACTAATATTCTATTGAGAATAAAACTTTGGCTTGTGAAATTGGAATGCCATTGCATTTTACTTTGGATATTTATGGATTTAAAGGAAGTCAGTGTTTCAGCTGTTTTACAGTTTTCTGGAAGTTTGTTCCAGATTTTTGGTGCATAGATACTAAATGCCGCTTCTCCTCATTTGGTTCTGGTTCTGGGGATGCAGAGCAGAACCAGAAGACCTGAGAGTTCTGGAAGGTTGATACAACAACAGCAAATCTTTAATGTATTGTGGTGCTAAACCATTCAGTGATTTATAAACTAACAACAGTATTTTAAAGTCTATTCTTTGAGCGACAGGGAGCCAGTGGAGAGACTTTAAAACTGGTGTTATGTGCTCTATCTTCCTGGTTTTAGTCAGAACTCCAGCAGCAGCATTCTGGATCAGCTGTAGCTGTTTGATTGATTTGTTGGACAGACCTGTGAAGACGCTGTTACAGTAATCAATGTGACTAAAGATAAACGCATGGATGAGTTTCTCTAGATGTGACTGAGACATTAGTCCTTTAATCCTGGAAATGTTCTTCAGGTGATGGAAGGCTGTCTTTGTGACTGTCTTTATGTGGCTCTGAAAGTTCAGGTCAGAGTCCATCACTACTCGCAGGTTTCGGGCCTGATCACTGATTTTTAGTTGTAATAACTGAAGCTGTGCACTGACTCTAGATCTATAACTCTAGATCTATAACTCTAGATCTATAACACTAGATCGTTCCTCTTTAGGTCCAAAAATAATAACTTCAGTTTTGTTTTTGTTCAGCTGGAGAAGGTTTTGGCACATCCACACATTTATCTGTTCTAAACATCTGTTCAGTGATTGGATGGGGTTAAAGGTCACCTGGTGACATCATAATGTAGAGCTGTGTGTCATCTGCATAGTTATGGTAGCTAATATTATTTCCTGTTATAACCTGAGCTAGTGGGAGCATATAGATATTGAATAAGAGGGGTCCTAGGATTGAACCTTGGGGTACCCCACATGTGACCTTTGACCTTTTTGATGAGAAGTTTCCAATTGAAACAAAGAAATCCCTGTTCTTTATGTACGATTCAAACCAGTTAAGCACTGGACCGGCGAGTCCGACCCAACTCTCCAGTCCATTCAGTAATATTCCATGGTCAACAGTGTCAAAAGCTGCACTGAGGTCCAACAGAACCAGCACTGTGGTTCTCCCACAGTCCATATTTATATGGATGTCATTGAACACTTTTACGAGGGCAGTTTCTGTGCTGTGGTGAGACCGGAAACCAGATTGGAAGGAGTCAAAGCAGTTGGTTATCGTTAGGAAACAATTTTAACTGTTTACACACAACTTTTTCAATAACTTTACTGATGAATGGGAGGTCAGAGGTCAGAGGTCGGCTTGTAATTCTGCAGTAGTGATTTGTCTAGATTCTTCTTTTTTTATCAGTGGTTTGATTACTGCCGTTTTCAAAGCCTGGGGGAAAACACCTAATTAGAGTGATGAATTTACTATTTGGATCAGATCAGTAGCAACAACAGGCAGGACTTTCTTAAAGAAATGTGTGGGTAGAACATCCAGACAGCAGGAACTGGAGCTGAGTTGACTTATAATTTCCTCTAGGGTTTTATAATTAAATAGTTGAAATTGGGTCATTTTTCCTGTATTTGTTTTGTTTGGGTTCAGTGTTGGTACTGACTTTATAGTGGATGTGCAGATTAATCCTCTGATTTTTTTGAATTTTCTCTGAAAAGAAACTGGAAAACTGGTTGCAGGCGGCAATAGACTGAAATTCAGGTGGTAACGTGATAGGAGGATTTGTGAGTCTGTCAACTGTTGCTAATAAAGCTCGAGCATTGTTAATGTTTTTGTTTATGACATCTGCAAAGAAGGCCTGTCTTGCATGTTTGAGTGTTAAATGATAGTAACGTAGTTTTTCTTTATAGATGTCATAATGAACGCGAAGTTGAGTTTTACTTCGTTCTGCCTTACGGCAGAGTTGTCTTGCAGATCTAACTGTTTGTGCATTTCTCCATGGAGATTTCTTCTTACCAGACACAACATGACACGTTAACATTAGGATGGCTGTGGTGGTAGGAGATTTCCCTGCAATCAGTGGATTGGGCAAAACACTTCTCCTTCCTTTCCTGCTGGTGTTGCTTAGAAGAGCAGCTGTAGCTACTATCCAGTAGCTTGCCATCATCAGTGTGTGAATGAACCCTTTGAGATTTCCATTGGAGATTGATCATTAGAATTTTGTTATTAACAATGTAATAAACATTTGTAATGGCTGAAAAACATGCAGAGAACAGAGGGCACAGATACGGGAAGTGAAGAATCCCCTACTGCATCAAATCGAGATAGGAATAATAGAAAGTTGGCCACTCTGAGGTAAAAAAACCCCAACAAAAACCAGCTTCCAGTCCAGGGGTGCACAGCTGGCTCAATGCTTGCAACGTTTTACTGCTTCATTCAGCTTGATAGAACCCTGTGATAAATAAGCCATTTTCAACATTTTGTTAGATTTTCTGTTTTTCTATCAACTTCAGACAAGACCAGATCACTATTCAACAGTTAAGTTGGAGTAGTTTGTTTTCAGCTGCTTGCCATCACATGTTAAATTTGTTGTGTGTGCAGGCGTGTGGAGGAGGTGGCGAGGTTTCCGGGCCTGCCGCCTCGTCGCCAGCTGACCTATCAGGCCAAACAGACCATCAGCAGAGAAATGGAGCAGGAGAAGATGAGGAGAGCTGAGCAGATGATGCTGCAGAGGAACCCTGCTACCGTGAGATGCCACCGCCCGTTTAGTCAGAGCAAAGCTGAGTGTGTATGAAACTGTACTTACCATTTGTGATGTGCTGCATGTGTTTGTTGTGCAGAAAGAGGAAGAAAGAAAGAGTGCAGGTCCAAAACCGACCAGGAACCATCAGCAGAGGTTGGAGAACATTGTGAAACAGACAGCAGTGGAGACCAGGGTGAGGTGCACAAAAAATCCTTCGTTACAGGCAATGTGTGCTTTATGTGCCAAAGCAAAGTCCAGTTTATTTCTAAAGCACTTAAAAACCACAACACTGAAGCGGATCAAACCAAGACACAAATAATGATAAAATGACAAAGAAAAACACAAAATAAAGCATATGACAAAGACCGTAGTAAATAAAACAGAAAGAAAAGAACCAACTCCCATTGTACAGTCACGGCCAAAAGTTTTGAGAATGATTCAAATGTTAATATTTACAAAGTCTACTGCTTCAGTTTTCATAACGACAATTTGCATATACTCCAGAATGTTATAAAGAGTGATCAGCGCAACAGCAATTAATTGCAAAGTCAATATTAGCCTAGAAAATGAACTTTATCCCCCAAAACACGTTTCAACTTCATTGCAGCCCTGCCTTAAAAGGACCAGCTAACATTGTTTCAGTGATTGCTCCATTAACACAGGTGTGGGTGGTGATGAGGACAGGGCTGGAGATCAATCTGTCATGATTAAGTAAGAATGACATCACTGGACACTTTAAAAAGAGGCTGGTGCTTGGCATCATTGTTTCTCTTCTGTGAACCATGGTTATCTCGAAAGAAACACGTGCAGTCATCATTGGACTGCACAAAAATGGCCTAACAGGAAAGAGAATCACAGCTAGAACGATTGCACCTCAGTCAACAATCTATCGCATCATCAAGAACATCAAGGAGAGAGGTTCCATTGTTGCCAAAAAGGCTCCAGGGCCCCCAAGAAAGACCAGCAAGCGCCAGGACCGTCTCTTAAAAGTGTTTCAGCTGTGGGATCGGGCTACCACCAGTACAGAGCTTGCTCAGGAATGGCAGCAGGCAGGTGTGAGTGCATCTGCATGCACTGTGAGGCGGAGACTCTTGGAGCAAGGCCTGGTCTCAAGGAGGGCAGCAAAGAAGCCACTTCTCTCCAGGAAAAACATCAGGGACAGACTGATATTCTGCAAAAGGTACAGGGAGTGGACTGCTGAGGACTGGGGTCAAGTCATTTTCCCTTTCCGATTGTTTGGGACATCTGGAAAACAGCTTGTTCGGAGAAGACGAGGTGAGCGCTACTACTAGTCTTGTCTCATGCCAACTGTAAAGCATCCTGAAACCATTCATGTGTGGAGTTGCTTCTCAGCCAAGGGAGTCGGCTCTCTCACAGTCTTACCTAAAAACACAGCCATGAATAAAGAATGGTACCAGAATGTCCTCCGAGAGCAACTTCTCCCAACCGTCCAAGAGCAGTTTGGTGATGAACGATGCCTTTTCCAGCATGATGGAGCACCTTGCCATAAAGCAAAGGTGATATCTAACTGGCTCAGGGAACAAAACATAGAGATTTTGGGTCCATGGCCTGGAAACTCCCCTGATCTTAATCCCATTGAAAACTTGTGGTCAATCATCAAGAGACGGGTGGACAAACGAAAACCTAGGAATTCTGACAAAATGCAAGCATTGATTGTGCAAGAATGGACTGCTATCAGTCAGGATTTGGTCCAGAAATTGATAGAGAGCATGCCAGGGAGAATTGCAGAGGTCCTGAAGAAGAGGGGTCAACACTGCAAATATTGACTTGCTGCATTAACTCATTCTAACTGTCATTAGAAGCTTTTGTTACTCATAATATGATTGCAATTGTATTTCTGTATGTGATGACAGCATCTGACATGCACACATGAAAACCAGAGGGCAGCGGATCATGTGAAAATATAATATTTGTGTCATTCTCAATACTGTACATGACTGTAGAAGCCTAAATTCAGCTTTAGTACATCCAGACCTGTAGAATAAATTAAGTTCATATTTCTTATGATAATTTGTTTATTAGGATAAAAATGATTACTTGTTCAATCTCTAATGCATACGAATTTGTTAGTTAGACTGTAAGGCCTTCTAGTAAATGTGCAAGTCTAATTGCAGTTAAGGATTTGAGGGTGTGGCTAGAGAGTCACTTGGGCAGTAGGAGTGGAGCCACACAATTTTTTGACCTCTTTCGTCTCTTCAATTTTATTCTTTATTCTTTTTGTGGAAAAGTAACATTTGTATCGTTTTTATTTTTGAAGTAAACCATTTAAAAGGATCCAGTCTGTTTTTTTTTTTTTTTTTTTTTTGTCATTTCGACATCAAGTGGACAGAATGGGAAATACGGAAAATGTCAAGCTTATGGCTTCTTTATTTAGGAATCTATATTAGTCAAAAAACTTGCTCTACATGTGGGCCGTATCGACTTGGAACAACACAACCTACTAGGAATTGTATCCGAAAAACAGCATGGAGATTTTTGGAAAAGGAGTAAATTGGATAACGAGCGGCAGCTGCAGTTGAAGTACTTGAGTTAAAAAAAAAAGTAGGCAATCTTTTGGTGGCTTTGTGGAAGTGGAACGGTATGTGCTGTTGATGTTCAGCTCGTTATGGACAAACGAGAGTGAAAAATGAATGGAAAGGCTGGAGAAGAATGTAAGTCTAAGTTAATCCAAGGTCTCAGGTCCACCCTAGTCCAGTTGTCAAGCTTGAAGAAGCAAATTGAGCAGTTCATGGAAAATGGATGACTGAAGATGATTTCTTTTGGCGTTGTGAAGAATGGATGAAAGACGTTCTGAATGGCGCCGACACGACCGAGGAATGTGACAAACGGAAAACACCTGCAGATAGTAGGTCTATGACATCAAGGCGGACAAGCAAACACAAAAGTAGTTCCTCATCACAATGTGGAAGCTCAGTCTTATCATCCTCATCATTGAGATCAAAGGCAGAATTAGAGCGGGCTGCTTTGAAGTCAAAGGCTGCTGCTTTACAGAAAAATCTAGGAAAAGAAGCAAAGTGGCATGTAGAGCAAATTTTCAAGAAGATTCAACTAGAGCAGGGGTGCTCAAAGTGGGTCCTGGAAGGCTGGCATCCTGCATGTTTTAGTTTTCTCCCAGGTTTAACACACCTGGATCCAATGATGGCTCTTTAGAAAGCCTAAGAAGAACACTGACATGCTGAGAAGGTTTGTTACTACCACCAGGATGCCGGCCATCTTGGGCACCCCTGAATTAGAGGCTGAAGAAAAACAACAAAAAGGAGAGTTTAAAGCTCAGCAAAGTTTTTTGAAGCTGCTTTAAAGGCAATCATAGAAATGCACGCAATGCAAACAGCGTTGGCAGAATTCAGTGCTAAAATGGAGATTTTGCAGAAATATGAAAATGGTGAAGAACCATAAGGTATCATTTCTTCCAGATCTCACCATACCAATATTTAATGAAGAGCCATTGGAATGCTCTTTTATTGAAGTCATCGAACATGGAATAGAGAGTCGTACCGGTAACGATTGTGATTGACTTCAGTTTTTGTTACAAAACACAAGTAGACAACCATATAAGTTGGTTAAGAGCTGCATTCATATAGAATCTTCGGCATGATATACTAAAGCTAAATAGATGTTAAAGGAGTTCTTTGGAGATGACTTTAAGATCTCAGAAGCCTACATTAAGGAGACTGTGGATTGGCCAGCAATTAAACTAGATGATGGAGTTGCTCTTCAGTCTTTTGTACTTTTCTTCACTGGCTGCTTGAACTCAATGATGCTATTAGATATTAGGTATCTAATAGCTAGTACTAGCTATTAGCTATTACTAGCTATAGCTAATACTAGCTATGAGACAGCTACTATCTTCAGAAGACTTGGGCAATACAGCTCATATAAAGTAAACTGCCATACAAGCTCAAAGAATCGTGGAGAAAATCTGCCTGTCAACTGCAAGAAAGGACCAAGAAAAGTGCAATTTTAAAAGAACTTTTAACTTTGTGTTCCACCAGGGTAAGTACCTTTTACACCCACTCTATCGAAACTTAAAGAACACCACCATAACCACGAAAGAACCTACTAAACCAAAACGATATTTGGAATCATTCAAACCAAAGAAGGTGTTTACCACAATTGTTGTACTTCAAAAGATAGAAGATAACAAACAAGAATCTTCAAAAACACCATCTACAACAGGAGAGACTACCACCAAACCTTCAAGAGCAAGCCACAAAAGGATAAAATTGAATTATTGGAGCAAAGGTTTGTGTTTTGCACATTTGGCAGTTGCAAACAGAATGTCATGAGTGCTCAAGATGTCACCCCACATCTTTACATATTGCAACAAAAGACACTAAAGAAGAACCAGTAAAGGAAAGTTGTGAACAGCAATCTGCAACAATTGTTTTGTACAAACAACTGAAACCTGTGGTGTCATTGGGGCCAGTAGGGATGATTGTGTCCTGTTGATCATTCTGGTGTGGGTTAAAGCATAAAAGGAACCAAGACAATGACATCTTATGCATTTTTGGATTGAGGTAGCTCAGCTTCCTTTGCTACAGAGTCACTGATTACTCAGTTGAACATGAATGGGTGCAACATCAACATTTTGTTGCGAACTATGGGAAACAAATCAGTTGTGAATACACGCATTGTGACTGGTCTGGAGATCAGCAGCTTGGTCACCAATCAATTTGTGGAACTTTCTGATGTTTATTCACAGAAAGTGATTCCTATAACTAAGGACCATATTCCCCGCCAAGAGGATATTGATGGTTGGCCCCACCTCAAGGAGGTGAAAATCCCCACTGTCCACAATCTGGGGCTGGATGGTGAATAGACTCCTTATAGGCAAAATGGACATGATGAGTGACACATTAACAGGAATTACTGCAAACTGGATCTCAGTGGCTAATCTAGAGGAACTCTGGCAACTGCGATTCAAGCAGGACTTTCAACAGATTTTGCAGATGAGTTTGCTCAGGAGACGGTCAAAACAGTTCAGAAACATTTTTTTTTAAACTATCAATTTTCACAGCATATTCTTTACAGCATTCATGTTTTATACAGCGCTGTCTTTCTTAACATACATAACCCTTACACAAAACACACACACACACACACACAAAATTAAAAATAAAGTAAAAGCTTAAAAAACACATACACAAAACATAAATAAATAAATAAAAAATAAAGACAATTGAAAACGCAAAAATCTGTTCATAGCTGACAAAAAGAATACAGCAGTAGTTTGGTTATGATAAGATACTCATCTTGAATGTTTCCATGTATTGTAAAAATGGCTGCCATGTTTAGAAATGTAGCAGTTGAACCTGCCAATGTTCACCTCATCTTTTCTAAAGGCAAAAACCTCATGAGCTCTGAAAGCCACTGTTCATGTGTGGGTGGGGCCTTTTGTTTCCACCTCAAAAGTATCAAACGTCTCACAATTAATGTAGCAAAAGCTGCTGTATTTGAATTATACTTGGAGAGGAAAATATTCGGGGGTATGATTTAACATATTATATTAAATTTAACATTATATATTTCTGAGAATGTATTGAATATAGATGTCCAATAGGTGTGAAGTTTTGAACACGCCCAGAAAGCGTGAATAGGGGAGCCGACCTCTGACCTGCATCGGTTACATAAGGGATCAGTTCCTGGATAAAACTTAGCTAGCTTTTCATTAGAGATATGCAACCGGTGCAGGACTTTGAACTGAAGGAGTCCATGTCTAGTGCATATTGAAGACAAGTGAACCCTGTGGAGAATGGATTGCCAGAGCTCATCTGTTAATGTAACTGCAAGATCTTTATCCCAACGCGACTTAATAATGGAGAGAGAAGGAGATTGTAGATCTAGCAGTATGGTATAGATCTTTTTAATCGCCCCCCTTTCATGGATGTTTATACCTATGATTTTATCCAGAGCTGTTTCTTCAGGCAGTTCAGGAAATGTGGGATATCTATTTTTCACAAAATGCCGCAGTTGTAAATAGCGGAAAAAGTGTGTATGTGGAATATTAAACTGTTCCATGAGTTGTGTGAACGAAGCAAAAATCCCATCAATGAAAAGGTGTTTAACTTTACTTAGTCCATTTCTTTTCCAAATTTTAAAGGCAGAATCAGACAGAGAAGGTGGGAACATATGATTTGAACAGATTGGAGTTTTAATCGACATAAAATGTTGTCCCAATTTTTTCCTACACTGCACCCAGATTCTCAGGGAATTATATAGCAGAGGGTTGCATTTATAGGTACAAACCTCTAACGGGAGAGCAGAGGTTAACAAAGCAGGTAAGCTAGTCTGGCCACAATTAGACGACTCAATCTGAAGCCAAGACGGGGTTTCTGTAGAAAAGTCACTCATCCAATATAACATGTTTCGTATATTTGCTGCCCAGTAATAAGACTGGAAATTTGGCAGAGCTAATCCGCCCATAGGTCTAGGTCTCTGCATAAAATCTTAATGAATTCTGGGGGATTTACTATTCCAAATAAAAGCTGTTACGTGTTTATCTAGTGTCACAAAGAATTCCTTTGGGATGTAACATGGAATACACTGAAATAAATAAAGGAACTTGGGCAATATGTTCATTTTTATAGAGTTGACACGGCCCATTAACGATGGTGGCAGATCACGCCACCTCTGAAAATCTAGTTTAGTATTTTCAAGAAGTGGTGCAAAATTCTTTTTAAAGAGATCTTTATATTTGCGAGTAACTTTGACCCCCAAATAGGTCACGTAATCTGATTTAACTTTAAAAGGAAACTTTACAAATGAAATCTTCCTGGCTTTAGAGTTTATACTAAATAATTCACTTTTATGTAAATTTAATTTATAACCTGAAATAGTGCCAAATTGTTCAAGTATGGTAAGAGCATGGGGAAGAGAGTCCAAAGGGTTTGATATATACAGCAGGAGGTCATCAGCATATAAAGATAATTTGTGCTCCTGATCAGCTCTGTAGATACCCTTAACCTTATCTTCTGCTCGCAGCTTAATCGCCAACGGTTCAATTGCCAACGCAAATAAAAGAGGGGACAAAGGGCACCCTTTGTCCCCTCCATTACTTCCGCGATGGAGTGGGAAGTAACAGGAATATAATGAATTTGTTCGAACACACGCCATAGGTGAGGAGTAAAGTACCCGAATCCAAGAGATGAAATTAGGGCCAGATCCAAATTTATTTAATATGTAAAATAAGTAGTCCCACTCCACCCGATCAAAAGCCTTTTCAGCGTCAAGCGACACGGCGACTTCAGGGGTTGCAGTTGACTCCGTGTATAATATGTTAACAAATCTACGCAAGTTAAAAAAGTCATGCCTTCCCTTTACAAATCCTGTTTGATCAGAAGAAATAATATGAGGTAAACATCGTTCTAGTCTGTGAGCCAGGATCTTAGACAATATTTTTAAATCCACATTTAACAGCGATATTGGACGATATGATGAACATTCAGTTGGATCCTTATTTGGCTTTAATAACAGAGAAATAGTGGCTTGACAAAGCGTTGGGGGAGAGATTGCCAATTGAATGATATATTTCAAACATATTTCGTAATAATGGAGACAAGCTATCTTTAAAGGTCTTGAAAAACTCAACTGGGTATCCATCTGGTCCCGGAGATTTTGCATTCTGCATTGAGCCAATTGCAAATTTAATTTCTTCTACAGTAATCTGTTCCTCCAGTTGATCCCTAAATGTAGAGTCTAAAGTTGGGATCCTCAGTTTTTCAAAAAATGTGTCAAACAAACCAGGCATTTTTAAAGACTCTGATTTATAAAGGTCAGAGTAAAACATTTTAAAACTCTCATTTATTTCTTGTGGATCTGTAGTAATCTGTCCAGATTGGGTTTTAATTTCAGGAATTAAGTGTGCAGTTTCAGATTTACAGAGCTGGTGTGCCAAAAGTCTAGACGCTTTCTCCCCATGCTCATACCACATACTCCTGGACTTAAGGATCATACGTTAAGACTGATCGAGAGAATTTAGATTAAACTCAGTTTGCAAGGTCAATCTTTGTTTATATATATATAAATCTGGAGACAGAGTTATAGAGTGCTGTTTGTCTAATTGTGAAATCAGATCTGTCAATTCAGATAAACGTTTAACCTTTTGTTTTTTAATATGTGAGCAATAGGATATAATGTGACTGCGTAAAAATGCTTTCAAGCTTTCCCAAACTGTACTAAAAGCTATACCCGGTGAAATGTTTATTTTTAAGAAAAATTAAATTTGTTCCGAAATATATTGTACAAATTCTTTATCTGACAAAAGAAGAGGATTGAGTCACCAAGAATACACAGAACGTTTGTCTGGAAAACTAAGTTCCAAAATAAGTGGGCTATGATCAGATATAACTATACTATCATATCTACAAGTTTTAATATTAGGAAGTAGTTTTTTTATTTACGAAAAAGTAATCTATGCGTGAATATGTTTGATGAACTGCAGAAAAAAAGGAATATTGTCGGGAATGTGGATATAAATATCTCCAAATATCTACAGCACTGTAATTCTGTAGAAAAACTATTGAAGACTTCGGGAGTGAAAAGTTTTTGGTCGAAGAGCGATCTAAAACTGAGTCCATGACAGTGTTCATGTCTCCTCCAAGTATCAGTTGGTGAGTATCAATTAGAGGAAGGGAGAAAATCAAGGTATTGAAGAATTTAGAGTCATCAAAGTTAGGGGCATATATGTTTGCTAAAATAATAGGAGTGTTAAAAAGTGACCCAGTCACAATTACGTACCGGCCATTCGAGTCAGTCATTATATCCGACATTATAAATGGAGTGTTTTTATTGACCAGAATTGCTGCACCTCGTGCTTTACCATTAAAACTAGAATGAAAAATTTGCCCAACCCAACTTCTTTTAAGTCTTGAATGGTCTATATCTTTAAGGTGCGTTTCTTGCAGAAATGCTATATGTACAGTGGGGAGAACAAATATTTGATACACTGTTGATTTTTCAGGTTTTCCCACTTGCAAAGCTTGAACAAGACTGTAATTTTTATCATAGGTACTCTTCAACTGTGAGTGATGGAATCTAAAACAAAAATCCAGAAAAATACAATGTATGATTTTTAAATAATTAATTTCCATTTTATTGTGTGAAATAAGTATTTGATACACCAGAAAAATGAAACTTAATATTTGGTATAGAAACCTTTGTTTGCAATTACAGAGATCAGACGTTTCCTGTAGTTCTTGACCAGGTTTGCACACACTGCAGCAGGGATTTTGCCCCACTCCTCCATACAGATTTCCTCCAGAGCCTTCAGGTTTCGGGGCTGTCGCTGGGCCACACGGACTTTAAGCTCCCTCCAAAGATTTTCTATTGGATTCAGGTCTGGAGACTGGCTAGGCCACTCCAGGACCTTAAGATGTTTCCTATGGAAACATCTTAAGGTCCTCTTTAGTTGCCCTGGCTGTTTGTTTTGGGTCGTTATCATGCTGGAAGACCCAGCCACGACCCATCTTCAGTGCTCTTACTGAGGGAAGGAGGTTGTTGGCCAAAATCGCACGATACATGGCCCCATCCATCCTTCCTACAATATGGTGCAGTCATCCTGTCCCCTTTGCAGAAAAGCATCCCCAAAGAATGATGTTTCCACCGTCATGCTTCACGGTTGGGATGGTGTTCTTGGGGTTGTACTCATCATTCTTCTTCCTCCAAACATGACGAGTGGAGTTTAAACCAAAAGGTTCTATTTTTGTCTCATCAGACCACATGACCTTCTCCCATTCCTCCTCTGGATCATTCAGATGGTCATTTGCAAACATCAGACGGGCTTTGACATGCGTTGGCTTGAGGAAGGGCACCTTGCGTGCACTGCAGGATTTTAATCCTTGACGGCGTAGAGTGTTACTGATTGTTTTCTTTGAGTCTGTGGTCCCAGCTCTATTCAGGTCATTGACCAGGTCCCGTGTATTTCTGGGCTCATTCCTCACCTTCCTCAAGATCAATGATGCTCCACGAGGTGAGATCTTGCATGGCGCCCCAGACCGAGGGAGATTTTCCGTTATTTTGTATTTCTTCCATTTTCTAATAATTGCACCAACTGTTGTTGCCTTCTCACCAAGCTGCTTGCCTATTGTCCTGTAGCCCATCCCAGCCTTGTGCAGGTCTACAATTTTATCCCTGATGTCCTTACACAGCTCTCTGGTCTTGGGCATTGTGGAGATGCTGGAGTCTGATTGATTGAGTGTGTGGACAGGTGTCTTTTATACAGGTAACGAGTTCAAACAGGTGCAGTTAATACAGGTAATGAGTGGAGAACAGGAGGGCTTCTTAAAGAAGAACTAACATGTCTGTGAGAGCCAAAATTCTTACTGGTTGATAGATGATCAAATACTTATTTCACACAATAAAATGGAAATTAATTATTTAAAAATCATACATTGTATTTTTCTAGATTTTTGTTTTAGATTCCATCACTCACAGTTGAAGAGTACCTATGATAAAAATTACAGTCTTCTTCAAGCTTTGCAAGTGGGAAAACCTGAAAAATCAACAGTGTATCAAATACTTGTTCTCCCCACTGTACCTTAAGGCGGCAGAGATGAGAAAGCACCTTATTTCGCTTCACTGGATGATTCAATCCTTTTACATTCCAACTAATAAAATTAACATGGCAGTCATTACTCACAGAGGTATAGTTAGTGGAACTCAACATCTACATACACGATGAGAGAGAATGGCCCACATCACATTGATTAGTCCTGTCCATGGTGTACACTATTAGTTTGTAGTTAGCCAGGATCTGTATAAATAATAAATGACAAAAAGAAAACAAAAAGCACACACACAAAGCAAGAAAAAGAACCAAAGACAAGTACCCACCCATCCCTTCACATTCAGTGTTGTCCCCAACTGACAAACACAACATCCCCAAAGCCTCTCTGCTTTCTGTAGGAACCTCTCGCCATAAACTCAACCATTGTCCCAAGTAGAAAAAAAAAGGAATCTAAACTATAAATCACCCATTTGCTCCAAAGCGTATTGGAGAAAGTCACTCTAAAGCAGTAGAGACGCGTTCTCTGGAGTGACAAATCGTGCTCCTCCATCTGGCAATCTGATGGGTGAGTCTAGGTTTGGCAGTTGCCAGTAGAACGGTATTAGTCTGACTGCATTGTAAAGTTTGGTGGAGAGGAGATTATGGTGTGGGGTTGTTTTTCAGGAGCCAGGCTTGGAAGAATGGTCAAAAATCTCCATAAACGCACTTCTAAACCTTGTAGACAGCCTTCCCAGAAGAGTTGAAGCTGGTCTAGATGCAAAGGTGGACCAACGTCATATTGAACCCTATGGCTTAGGATTGGGATGTCACTTAAGCTCATATGAGTCATGGCAGGCGAGTGAATACTTTTGGCAATATAGTGTATGTTCATTTCTGTGCACTCCATACTTCTGCATGAATTACTGGATTAATGCGGCATGGCATAGAGGCAATCAGCCTGTGGTTCTGCTGAGGTTCAGGAAGTCCAGGTTGTTTTGATAGCTGCCTTCAGGTCATGTGACTTGTTGGCTCTGGTGTATCTCACCTTCCTCTTGGCAACACTCTGGAAACTCTGCGAGACGTTCAGGTCAGGTCAGTTTGCTGGACAATTAAAAACAGGAGCTCCAAGGTCATTTACTGCAGGCTGGGAAATGAAAATAGCATCTCCATAAAAGCATAAAGTTCTTTAGAATGTCTGGTAGACGACTACTTACCATTTACTTCAGAAAGCCCAGCGGACCAGTGGTACATTTTGAATTTTTACTATCAGTTCAAAATTGGCAAAATTAATTTGTTAAAGAATCTGTTTAACGTTTCCTATAGATGATCCTGGTTTGATTTAGAGCCAGTAGGTGATCCAGATGCAGCCAGAAAAGTCAAACAGCCCTTTACCACACCGACCAATCAGAAGCCAGCTTGAGTATTGAACAAGCTGATGATAAAACCCAACAGCAACGCAGAACTGAACTACATCACCTTTAGGATGTACAGAGCTCAGCAGCTGCACTGGAAACCTGTAATCTCCTCGGTTCAGCAATGACCTGGTTGAGCCTCTAGAGGGCAGAAATGAGGATAACAAGGAGCCCCTGGGAATGTGGCCCCTGATGGTGAAATTAGGCTAATAAAAAAGATGACGTGTGTTCCCTGACTCTGACCTGTTCTACTTTCTTCACACCCAGCTTTAACTCCTCCCTCACCCTCTGTTTTGCAGCCGGAGGTGGATTTCTTCGGTCGAGCCGTTGGCCCCAGACCTCAGAGGCCCCTGCTGTCCTCAGATTCAGGTACTGTGTGTGTAAAGTCATATCATCACGACTTCACTCAAACCACAGCTGATAAAGTGTGTGATGGTTCTAACTGGTATGCTGTAATCTCACCAAAGAAATTACATTAAAGTACATTTTGCCTCTCAAAGGGCTTCAGACCCATTTTACAAATATAGACATCTAAAGATAACTTAATTTATTAAATAAATTAGATTACAGAGTACTCTTTGCTGCTGTATTATCAGAATGGCTGCAGAATCCAATTGAAAATATGATGAGAAATAATGACAGCGGTTAACACATTTCTGTACTAAATAGCTTAGTTTGATCAATATTGAGGAGACTGAGATAGCTGTCTCAGTTAGTTTTGTTAGGGCTGTTTCTGTCTCTGGCCCAGGTTCTGCACTGAGTGGTTCTAGCACTTAAAGCTTCTAACTGAAACCCTGAAAACAGTCGATCAACAGGAACAGCAGAGCTCCTAATCCTGAGTGTCCGGCTGCCGTGGCTGGTCACTACATTTTATCTGCTGATGTCCTTCAAAGACAAAGTTAACCTTGTTTTCTAACCTTGGATTTTCATTATTGTCCCCTGACTTATTTTATGCTAAACTTAGATCTTGTTTTCATTGACACAAAGCAGATGGAGACATTTGGGAGAAAACTGTATGAAAGTAAATATGGATCATCAGAATTTGAATAACAGACCCCATGAAAATTTTGTTTAACTCGTTTTTATTTATTTTCAAAGTCAGAACAAACATAAGACAGAGCAGGTGTAGTTATGATGCAAACTGACTATGCTGCGCTTAAATGAAAAAAACCCAAAAAAACTAAATAACTAAAACCTGCAAAGAAGAAGGAAAGTAATGAAACAAAATAATTAACTAAAAGAAAACATATAAAAGTAGATAAATATAAAGGTACTAGAGATTATTTCCAGTTGAATACAAGCTCTCCTTTAAGGAGGTCAGAACGTAGGGTTAAAGTTTTCAGTTTTGCCACTTCATTTTGAACTTAGACTCTCCATTGGAATAATTCCAAATATTTCTCTGTACCATTGAGTTATCATAGGAGGCTTATCACATATCCAGTTTCGCAGAATACATTTCTGACATAAAAATAGTAGTTTATTGGTCAGCTGGAGTGTCTTACCTTTTATTATTTTATCTGGGGGATGCAGCCCCAATGGGCACTGTCCTGGATCTCTACAAACTCTAGTCCAGGGGTCACCAATACGGTGCCCAGGGTTCCCGCTCGCCTGGGAGGACAGTCAGTCGCCCGCGAAGCAAGTTCTAAAAATAGCCATTGTCCTTAGGGAGCACTGCCTAGAAAAAATTTATTTAAATGTTTTTACATTGAAGTAATAACATTTGTTTATATTTAGAGTTTTAAAAAAGGAAATTATAAAAACATTTAAAATAAATAGCTTTTTGTATAAAACTTTCCTACAGTTAAAGTTCAGAACTGCGCAGACGCCTGCAGGATTTTATCGGAGGGCAGCTGCGCCTGCAGCTGTGCGGCTGGACCCACTCTGGTACCTGGAGATTTTACCTTTAAAAAAGAAAAGATTTACTTCTGGAATTTTTATTATCAAACTCTCTTTACTATTAGCAAAATTGTGGAGGAAAAAAAACTATTTTGTGTCAAAACATTTTTTACGTAGTGAGTCTGTGGGGGTCAAAGGGCATGTCAAAGCCTAAATGTTACTGGTCAGTTTGCTTTTGTTTATTTGGTGGCTTGGCGCGTTTGCTGTGAGCAAAAAATGAATGAGTGGAGTTTGATCCCACTCATAGTTCTAACAGCGGGCGTTTGGATCCCGGCTGAGTTTTTTACTGTCTGCGGTTCTGGCGGGTCACCGGATGGCAGAGATCTGCTGCCATCTGAGCGTCTCAGACTGTGGGTCAAACGAGAAGAAATGAAATCTCCTTCTCCTCCTCTGGACGTCTGACACCTGAACCTGAATCAACATTCTTCTCTTTCCGTGGATCACAGGGTTGGCTTCACTTTCATGTTTTTATTATTTTGCATTGTTTGTATAAAAAAAGAAAAAAAAAACCTCAGCTGCCTTTGTGGTTTAGGTTTGTACTGGTTTTTCTAAGGTGGTAACTTTTCACTGTATTTATCCTCCCTCTTCAAACAGGAATTTTTTATGCTTGTAAGGTCTCCTAATAAATTGAAGGGACTACATGCTCTCTTTTCGAAAGGTGCTTTCTGGCCTTTAAAATAATTGTGAAGCCACTCATTAATGATTTTGCCGTAAGTCCAGTCATAATGTTTAATGTTAGGGAAGGACAAACCCCCTTTAACCTTTGGCAGTTGCAGAGTTCTTGTACTCAACCTTGGTGTTTTCCCTTGCCATATAAATTTAGAAAAGTCACTTTCAATTTTTTTTAGCTATCTTAGAAATATAGATTGATAACAATTGCATTGGGTTAAGTACTGTTGGCAGGATGTTCATCTATATGAGACTTATTCTCCGTATCCATGAAATTGGCAGACTCATCCATCTAGTAAAGTCTTTTAATATCTTTTTGTACTTTAGGAAGATTATTTTTAGGCCTTATATCTCCCCCCAGATATTGAAATTCTGAATCAGACCCAAAAAAGGGGATGGATATTTTATCTTGTAGAATATTGAATCAGTTGAATGTCCTGTTGCCACTGAAATTTTAATGTTGTATATTTGTACTTACTCTTTCCGTGTTAAAATATATCCAGAATACATTTTAACATAAAAAAGGTTCATTATTATTTTTACGTGATTGAAATTTCATTTATTTTCACTTCAAGCTAAAACTTCACATTGCTATTTCGAAGTGATCGAATTTTCAATAACTGTTCAACTTTTCAGTGTTAAAAAATTTGGCATATAAAAAAATTCTACTTTTCAAAATTCAAAAGCAATATTTTCATTTTTTTCAGATTCAATTGGTTCAGTTTTACTGTCTGAAATTCAGTGTGTAAAGATTAAAAGGTTACTTCAGGTCACAGACATTAGCAATGGATGTCAGATTCCAACAACCAGCCACAAGGTTAAAAATGTATTCTGAATATATTTTAACACTGAAAGAGTAACATTAAAATTTCAGTGATATTTTTTTAATTCAAATCTTGGTGACATATTTACTTTCATAAAACTGGAGCTAAACTTACTGGATTTGAATTAAACTTGTGATCTGTCCTGGTTTACTTCTAAGCCATTAAATGGAAAGCTGTCTATTTTGGGTTCCATTTCATTCACTTTTATTTTATCACAGTTTGACATGTCTATGATATTTCAATATTTTGATAATTTATTGTTTTTAAGTTTTGACCTGAGTAACTGCTCATCACCTAGTCTGGCCATTATTAAAGCAGTATTTTAAAAAAAGGTTTTATTGGCTCTAGTGGCCTTTATTTGATAGTTAATTGACAGAAAAGTTGGTAATGTGAAAGGAGGAAAGACATTTGGCAAAGGTCACCAGGCCGGAATTGAACCTGCGACGGCTGAGTTGAGGACTAAGGCCTCCATACATGGGTTGAGCTTAACCCCTACGCCACCACAATACACCATTAAAGCAATTTTAACAGATTGTTGCTCTACAACATGCAGGTTTGTGTTAACATGCTAAGACAGAAAGAGATCCGCTTTCATTTTCAGTCAGTACTTGAATAATTTTACCCTCTGCAGATTTCATGGAGTCTGACATCGTTCCTGTCAGTTGCCTTACTCAGACAGATCATTTTTGTGGCTAAATACCAAAAGACTACTTCTTTTGGTAGTCGGTCATTTGCTACGTTAGACTTGATGTCTAAAAGATGTTTCCTGTCCCTGCAGGTGAGAAGTGTGCTGTTGTTGCGATGGGAACAGCCGTGGGAAACAGTGATGTGTGGTTCCGTTTCAACGAAGGCATGTCCAATGCAGTCAGACGCAATGTTTACATCAGAGAGCTTCAGTAGCACTCCTCCTGCATAAATGGATCGACATCAACATGCTTTGTTAATTCAAACAGTCTTTATTTGGCTTGACAGTGCTAAGAGCCAAAAAAAAACATTGCGAGACCCAAGGAAAGATGCTCCATGTTGCACACTCAGTCTGACACCTCAAGCAACAGCATCCAGAAATCTCCAAATAAATAAACAGAAATTAAAGCAATGATGTTTGGGAGTGAATTTGTGCAGCAAGGCGGTGTGAGAGTGCATGCTTTTTGTTTTTCCATATTATATACATTTTTGATTGTGTGTGTGTGACCATTAGAGGATCACACACTTGCCCTTTTCTACCCAGGGGTTGGCTCGCATCAGCTCAGGGTTCAGAAATGGATCTTCACAAACACAGCCTTCAATCCACTTCACCAGCCTGCGGAAACAAACCATCATCACCATGAGCGAGTTCATTCCAGAATGGCAGAGAGGTGTGTGTGTGTGTGTGGGTGGTTTTCTTTGTTTGTTATACCTTGTGGGGACACATACTATGTTGTGGGGACTGAAGCCTTGTCCCCACAACTAAAAACATTGTTTTTGAGTCAGGGCTGAGATTTAGGACTAAGGTGTGAGTTGAGTTTGGTTAGGTATGTAACGGGTAGGGTTAGGGCAAGGTTTAGGATATAGAAATGAATGGAAGTGAGTGGAAAGTCCCCACAAAGATAGGCATGTATGCGTGTGTATGAGAGAGAGAGACGGTTCATGCTCCACTCACTCTGTTACAGTAATGGAGGATTTTTCTCTGTTGATCGCCAGTTGATACTGAAGACTTTCCACTTCTCTCTTCATCTGTGGTACGTCCAACTCTGCCATGATGTGGCTGCTGTGGTACACACACACACACACACACACACACAAGAACATTTGAAACAGTAGCTTGTCACTTAAATATTCAAAACACAGTCTAGCTATTTAAGCCAGTTGACCACAACCTTGATCCTTAGACAAGACCTAAGAAGGGAGGCCCAGACTTCCCTTTCTCTCAGCCACTTGGGCCAGCATCCTCCAGGACCCTGCTGAGGACCCTGTGGTCCCCCCCTCTTTGAAAGGTGTGTGCGTGTGGGCGTGTGTGTGTGTGTGTGTATGTGTGTGAACAGGGTGACCACCACCCCAGTCTGCCAATCCAGGGCGACTTGCCCCAGTGTCCATGAAATACTGCATGGAACTTCGGATGAACATCATCCACCCCCGTGCCTTGCTACCAAGGAGCATTTTAACCACCACGGCTACCTCGACCCCAGAGATTGGAGAGCCCAACCCAGAGTCTCCCGTCTCCACTTCCACAATGGAAGGCATGTTGGTGGGATTGAGGAGGTCTTCGAAGTATTCTGCCCACCGGTCCACAATGCCCCGAGTCTGCAGCACACCATGCTGCAGACCTGGTGTGCTGTAAACTGGTAACTGTTTACAGTTACAAGAACTGTAAACAGTGTTGGTGTTGCATTGCTTCCCCCTCCTGAGATGCCAGATGGTGGACCAGAAACACTTTGAAGCCGTACGGAAGTCTTTCTCCATGGCCTCTCCAAACTCCTCCCGCGCCAGAGTTATTGCCTCAGCAACCACCTGAGCCACATGCCGCTTCGCCCACCAGTACCCATAAGCTGCTTCTGGGATCCCACAGACCAAAAAGCTCCAATAAGACTCCTTCTTAAGCCTGACAGCATCCCTCACCAAAGGTGTCCACCAACGGGTTTGAGGGTTGCCACCGTGACAGGCACCGACAACCTTGTGGCCACAGCTCTGATAGGCCACTTCGACAATGGAAGTGCAGAATATGGTCCACTCAGACTTAATGTCCCCTATTACCCCCGAGAACATGTTCAAAGTTTTGCTGGAGATGGGAGTTAAAGCTCCGTCTCACATCAGAGTTTGCCAGACATTCCCAGCAAACCCTCACAACAGGTTTGGGCCTGCCAGGTCTGACCAGCATCCTCCCTCTTCACCGGAGCCAATTCACCACTAGGTAGTGGATCAGTGGACAGCTCCGCACACCTCTTCACCCAAATGTCCAAAACATGGCCACAGATCTGACGACAAAGTCGATCATCAAACTGCAACTTAGGGTGTCCCGTGCCAAGTGTACATATGGATACCTTGATGCTTGACCATGGCACACATGTTTTAATAAAACCAAAACGTGACATTGTGAATTTTATGGAAGGGTGTCAGAATAAAGGAGGCTGAATACATAGGCACTAGTGATGGCCAAATGAAGCCTCATGAAGCAATGAAGCTTTCCGGTCCATTGCTTTGCCCAAAAGTTCATCACTCGATGCTTCGTTCATTTCTCACTAGTGACATCTGCTGGTGAAGCTGTGACAGCCTGTCACTCAGACAGACATATTTAAAAACAATTAGTAAATGCAATATTGTCACAAAGTTTTTGTCAAACTCACGTTTAGTAACAGGAGAGTCAATTAAATCCTATTTAACTAATCGATTTTAGTTATTAAAATAATTTGTAGTCAGCCCTGGTATATGTTGACTGTCAGTGACTGTTTTCTTTTGTCACCGACTGATTTAACAATAGAAATTTGTTTTAATGTATTCGGAGTGCAGTGCTTGTTGGGGAATGCAGTTTTCTTTGAGTTTTGATTTGCCTCCTGAAAAATTAAAATTCTTCAAAAATTCTTTTTCTTAGAAATAGTGGAAATTTTAAGAAGGTGATAATTTTGGAGGTGAAAGGTTTAATTATTGTTATTTAAGAATCTTGTGAATCATCATCTCCAGTTTTCCCTGATGTCAGATTTTTTTTCTTCTTGCTGGCTCCTTTTCAATCAGGTTTATTTGTGTAGCACATTTCAGCAACGATGTAGTGTCAAAATGATTTACATAATAAAAACACATAATTATAAAGTCACAAAATATGCCATAATCAACCATTGAGAAAATTGATAACAAACATTACATTTTGATGAGTGCCTTCATCAAAATCATTAATACACATGAACTATAAAAGGCTCCTTTTATTTCGGCCACTTATGAAGACAAATACTCCTCTGATACGATCAAGCAGCGGCTCATCACGCTTTTATTTTGAAAACCGACACGCAAAATAAAGCAGTCACGTGACCCATGCAATGCCAGGCCTCGTTTGTTGCCGGTCACGTGGTTTTCAACAAGACGGACACGCTCCCTTATTACTCGGTACAAGCCTCGAAGCCTGGCTTTAGATAGTCCATCACTAATAGGCACACTTCCGATTTCTATTAATGTGGTCTGAAACCGAAAGTCAAGACAAAACCCAACAAATGCTTGTGATTGGAACGTCACAAAATGGAAAAACAAAAACTCAAGAGCTTCTCTCCTGAACACAGTAACAAGTTTTTAAAGCTTAAATAAAAATTAGGTAAACTCTCAATAAGCCATTTGTTTAAAACCAATGCATACATACAACAGATGCTGTTTTTTGTCTTTGATTTTCACACTGAGTTAAGATGAATTGAAGGAATTGAGCAGCATGGATAAAGTTTCATGTTTTGTATTTCTACATTTTTTTATGTCCTCAATAAAAAGAGCAAAATACTTTTTATCCTTCCTCACTGGATCTTTGTGACCAGACATGAGCTGAGAGTTGCATCATCAACTTTGACAAATTATTCATACGTCTGGCAGATTTAGGCTTAAAGTAATTTTGTGGGGAGGTCTAGAGTTCCAACTAGAATTCTATAGTGAATTCGAGCAAAAGATTATAGGGCTTTGGCATGAAGGGTTTTCAACTTTAGACTCTATCATCACTAAAAAAAAAAAGTCATCAGATTCCCAGTGAAAACACGGGGCGGCTAGATGGTGTAATCTAATAACTACAAAATTTGAATTATCAATGCATTAGAATGTGTTGCATCATGAACATTTGGAATATCTCAACTTGTCAAATCAAGTGTGGCAGGTATTTCAACAGGAAAATGATTGAAACGTGAGGCTCAGTCAGTACAGAAATGGTTCACCACACACAAATTCAATCTCATTCCTCAGAAAGAAACCTTTAAGAACCTCTAGGGTCTAAAATATGTTGAGAGCATATAAAATAGACATCCATCCATTGGAAAGGACTATGATAAAGGACCCTATGATATCTGTAGAACTGGTTATTTCCTTAAAATTGTGTGTGGAAAATCAAACTTGTTTCTCAAACTAAAAATTTAAATGTTCAAAAATAAACTCATTTTAAAGCCAGCATATAGCTGGGATGGCACTGTATGTGCTACTACATATACGGCATACAAATCTGAATAAAGCAAATTGTACTGAAATGTTTAAATATGTCAAGACTTTCTGCAGATCTTGAGGTCCATTTTCATCACAATACTTGCATGTACTGTACTGTGTATGGTTCTTTATTGTTGAGCCATATCTCAGCGTCTTAACCTGTAAAATATGTACACCAGGCTCAGCTCTATAGCCCTGCTACATACAGTGAAGTCATCTTTATTTTATTTTACAAAGCTCTCAGCTTTAAATGATCAACTTTAATTGTTTAATATTTAATTGCATTATTTTTGATCGTTCTGCCTTATCACGGGGTATATTTCAGTCGCGATAAAACAGGAGGAAACCATGCATGAAAATTGGTCTTCCTGTTTAGAGGCTTCATCTGTTTTCATGGATCCATGTTGGCCCGCCGCCTCTGCCATTCGTCTCCATTCTCCAGAAAGCTGAGATTCTGACATAAATACGTTTGCTGCTCTGTGGGTGAGCAGCAATCATGTGTAGGAGTGTAGGAGGCCTGTGATAAACCACAGCATCCCAGGCTGACATATCGCCATAATAATGGATGGCCGCAGTCTTACCTTCCGGCCTGCCGGAGAAGACCGGTGGATGGGGGACGCTGATCGGGCTTCAGCGGCGACAGTATCGGCTGAAAGTGGCTTCTCTCCGGCTATTGCGACGGAAGAGGAGGCGTAGGCGGCGTGTGGGTGTTTGTCGGGCGGCAATCCCCTGCGCTCCTCTCAGACAGCGACTGGATGCTGGCTGCGCAGCGCGGAGTGAGAAAGACGAGCTGCCTGGTTTGACTATCAAACGAGGCTCAGACACCTGTATGCAAATCCCGGCTGCGCTGCGGCTGGCAAGTCAGGCAAATCAGGACGAGAGCCGGAGGGAGAACAAGCAGGAAATTCCTTTTTTCTTCTAATGAGGCTGGTAATACAGGACAGGCTCCCAGAGACCACCAGGAGAATGAGAAATAGTTGCTTTAATACTATATTCTTAAATCATTTTTTATGAATACTGGCTCAAGGCTGCACAGTGGCCTTGCTACCAAGAAGGTTCTGGGTTTGATTCCAGGACCGGGTTCTCTCCAGGTACCCCGGTTTCCTCCCACAGTGCAAAAACAGGTCTGTTAGATTAATTGGTCTCTAAATTCTTCTTAGGTGCATAGTCATTTGTCCAGTCCGCCTGCGTTGCCATGTGATGGACTGGCGACCTGTCCAGGGTGACCCCGCCTCTCGATTCCATCATCTACCAGTGGCTGACATGGACCTGAGGAAGGTTTTCCCCACTACTCAAATGTTTGAAGGGGCAAAAGCATCAGTAAGATTAAAATACATAACTTTCCACTGTTTCATTCTTAGCCCAGCTTTAATGCCTAAATATAAAATGTATTTTATTTTTTTATACCGACAATTGTCCACAGTTCAGTTTTGATTGACCCCTCAAGACTCAGAACAAGCTTTTAACTTTTCAATAAGTTGAAAATATATAGTCTCATTAGAAACGAACTTTAAAATTCTGAAAATAATCCACAAAGCATTTTATAAACTGTTCAGTTGTTTATTCAGAAAATACAACTGAACAAAAAGGTTCCTCTTCAGATGAAATCATGCGATGGCTTCATTTCGTCAGCTTGTCAGAATCAGATTTGAATGCAAACAGTTTCATTCCAGTAGGAGACAAATAACATTTCAGTTGGATCTGCAGTGAGGATGAGAGCAGAAGAGATTAAAGTGTAACTAACCCATAAATCATCTTTTTTGCTGATAAAACAGTGTACATAGGTTATATCTTTATGTTTCTGCGTGAATTTTGGGGTTACGGTTAGGAAGCAGCAGAAGCTAATAGCGGCTAACGGCTGCGCTCTCTGCTCACTCAGGACAGACAGACTGCAGCTGAGCTTCAACAGCTGCAAAGGGTCACTAGATGTATCACTACTTCTGAAAAAAATCTCTACAGCCATCTAGAAAAATGTATAAATATAGCTATAAAGTGGATAAGTTGATAATAGATCTTCTGATCACAGCCCCACTCACAAGAATTAGCTTTGCTGATTCCATGCAACGTCAGAGTTTACCATAAAAGGGAGTCCCAGAATGAGCAGTGGTCTTCTGAGATGGCTGTCAAGCTATTAATGGGGAACAAAATTCTCTGTTAGGATTAAAACAATCTGTATAAAATGGTGAAGAAATAGACCAGCAGCCTCAGAATCAAGTTAGAATCAGGAGCTGTGGTTCAGCTCTCATAGTAGGTGTCAGAAAAGTTAACTTGTTCTGTCATCATTGGCTTTAAATGTTTCAATCAGCAGGAAATGAACCAACCTCTCTAACCCGTCTTCATCCAGACATCAGTTTTCACTCCCACTCTCACCTGTAAAAAGATTTGTTCAAAGTTATGTCAAAGTGAAAGCTCAGTGAAATAATGCACCAATAAGCCAGCCTCAGAATCAAGTCAGAATCAGGAGCTGTGGTTCAGCTCTCATAGTAGGTGTCAGAAAAATGAGTTCAATTTGACATCACAGGCTGAAAGCGACCATGACGGCGTTTTTATGAACACCAGACTCACCAGCTGATCCACAGATTAAATCCTGCGATTACACCATCATCCTTGGATTGAACTGGTCCAGTTTAGACCACGTTCACAGCGATGTTTGTTTTACGTCCTCATCCCTCAGTCTGTGAACAGAAATGAGGCCACACAGTTCAAACAAAACTTGAGTAAGAATAACATAAAAAAAAAAAAAACTTAAAACATCACATCAGTTATACTGACAAGGGCCCAATAATGTGAGGCAGCAGAAATTACAAATGCTTTTTAACATTTAGTATCTTTTGTCTTTTTTTAGTCCAGCCATGAGTGATGATTGGAGAAGAGTGTTTTTAAATGACATGATGTACAACTCAGCATGATCGTTTACTAAATAACAAAAGTTACTTTTTATTTAATGGTAAAACAAAAACAATTTTGAGCTGCACAAGATGCCTTTAATGTTGATGTTTTATATATTCAGATAAGACATCTGATTTTGATAGAAAAGCTGTGATCTGCTTTTTATTATTAAGTAGTGCATCCATTTTCCTCTCTGTGCACCAATCAGGTCCATTTACTGGTTCCAGTCTCCTGTGAAAACCCGTTTCCTCCTGTGAAAACCCGTTCCCACCTGTGAAAACCCGTTTCCACCTGTGAAAACCCGTTCCCACCTGTGAAAACCCGTTCCCACCTGTGAAAACCCGTTTCCTCCTGTGAAAACCCGTTTCCACCTGTGAAAACCCGTTCCCACCTGTGAAAACCCGTTTCCACCTGTGAAAACCCTTTTCCACCTGTGAAAACCCGTTCCCACCTGTGAAAACCCGTTTCCACCTGTGAAAACCCTTTTCCACCTGTGAAAACCCGTTTCCTCCTGTGAAAACCCTTTTCCACCTGTGAAAACCCGTTTCCACCTGTGAAAACCCTTTTCCACCTGTGAAAACCCGTTCCCACCTGTGAAAACCCGTTCCCACCTGAGCATCAGGAGCGCACGCTGCAGCCAGAACTGGTGACTGACTTTCTGAAAAGATGAGTGGCTTTCTGGAAAATCCCATTCTGATGTAAAATATTACAGATTGCTGGATAAAAGAAATTTCTTGTCAATTTTTGGTGGCTCAATCAGACCATCAAATATAATTATTAAGAATTTGGAAACATTTGCTATTTATTTGCCAAAGTTATGAGGGGGAAACCAAATATTTTAGCTGCTTGAAATAATCAGTTCCCCCTTTATGACATGAGAGCTAATAATTTTATCACAAACTCTTTAACTGTGCCTATTCCTCTCTTCATGAACAACAAATCTTGTAAATTTGGAATCATCTGATCATTTTTTCAGAGTTAAAGGGGGAACCCAAATATTTTAACTGCCTGAAATAATCTGTTCCCCCTCCAAAGGTCATTGAACAAGGGAACAAGTTATTTCAGACAGTTAAAATATTTGGTTATACAAGTTGTTTTACCAAGAAATTGATCGGATGTACCATGATTATGGTCGGCTCCGCCTCTTTAGCTGCAATGCGTCTCAGGGGGAACAGATTTTCACGTAAGACCTTGACCCGACCAAAACCCATTAGTGTCATTACCTTGAGAAATAAGATTTGGTCAGTATAAAACAGGCTTTAATGACAACAATTATCAAATATTATAGAGTTACATTCACCATCCAGCGCTGGGCTCCACTCAGCCTTTTTCTTCTCTCTTTGCTGTTCCGTCTGACCACGCCCACAGCCAATCAGTGAGCAGGAGCGAAGCTTGCGTCACCCACCAAAGCAGGGCCGGCCCGGCTGGGCCTGTTCCGAAGCAGGGCCCTAAAAAGCAGGGCTAGCCCCGAAAAAAAGCCTGTGGAAAAGCTCTGAAAGCGGGCCGAGCCGAGCCGAACCGAGGAAAAGGGTCATATGGTGTTGGCCTCGGTTTCTGTTATGTGTAACATAGAAGAGGTTACGTAAGTGTGCAGCTGTACGCATGCAAGCAGCTAAGAGACAAAACACAATCATTTATGCATAATATTGGTTAAGAAATTCTTTGAGCTCTATTGATTACACATTTCAAACCCTGACGAGTGTAGATTAAGGTTCAAATTGTGTAGACGGAAAGAGCGATTGAATTTAGGCCATTTTATGCATTATCAAATCTTATCAGTGGGAAAACCGAAGTTGACCGGGTATGAATATGATAGTGTTAGTGTTTGATATGAATATCAAACACTAAAACCCCTTCAAGCCCATATTTTATAAGTAAACAAAACCACAAGTTATTATTTCAAAGCAATCATGACAACATTGTGTGAGCCGTTCTGGTAGGACAGCCACGTGCCAACACCACGTTGACTTGAAACTTGAGCACGTGAAAAATACTCACCGGTTTTCAGTCGATACACTGCGGTAACCCACAGCAGAAAGGAAAACTATATAGTGGTAAGTTACAGTAACATTTAGAAAGCAACAGCTCTTTGTAGGAACTGCTCCGCTCTCTTTCCATGTTGCTGCGAAAAGAAAAAACTTTGACCTCACGGCAGTTAACTTCTTGGCTTCCGTAGAAAGCTCCTCCCCTCGGACCTCGCTGCAGCAAATAGAAAGGGGCGGGACGGATCACTGTCAGTCTCAGACCTTATTTGGAAATGAGACCATTGCACTTCGGAAGTGAAGGGGGCGCTATTTCCTTTATTATCCGCAACCTCCCGCTTTTATTTTCTTTTGAAATTTGTGATCTTAATCTTTAAGAACTCATAATGAGTTTCACTCTCAGCATGGATTTAAACTTCTCTCTTCAGCGCAGCTCACAGTTTTTAACAGATTCTGCAGATTTCTGTGTACTTCTAAATCTGCTCCTTGCTACTGCCTCTAGTGGTGGGAGTGTGGTAACACAATTTATATCACTAAATCAGAATAGCACAAAGTCTTTATTATTTATTAGAAATTTTTCATTTTCGTAAGGAGGTAGAGCTAATTAAATGACCTAACAAGACCTCAAAGTGGTTCCAGTTTTTCTGACCAACCTGTTGAAACTATGGCAATTTTTTTAAACTTTGGTCATTCAGCTCAACTTTGCTGAAAGCACTGGCTATATTTTTAAGAACCTCTCTCAGAGACTCTGTCTTTTAAGAAGATCTGGTGATCTTATCTTAGGTCACCAACCTAAAGGTTGTTTATAAGACAATGTTGAATGTTTGAACTTTTCACCTCTTCAGCTTGTTTGGTCACATGAGCTGCAGAACACGTTTAAACTTTAAGCTCTACTTGTATGACTATTTAAAACATCCCATTGTATTTTTTTATTTAAACTCTTAAAATAACTTTACAAAATCCACTTTTACATAAAAGCAGACCCAGACACACAGAGAGACAGACAGACAGACACACAGAGAGACAGACAGATAGACAGATAGATAATGTTTGCTGTGTCTCCTTGGTTTGACATTAATTTTAACAGTGGCAGTTATTGTTGCCACTCTTTCATAAGGCTAGATTTGTGCCGATGCCGACACTTTACTGAGTCTACAGATTTCCCCACCTTACATGTTGTCGGCTCCTCCTTAGTTACCACGGGCATCATGGCTGCTTCTCTGATTACTTCTCCCAGGCCGGCCTGCATAGGCAGAAGGTTTGCAGTTTGCAGCTTATGTGAGCTTGGGATATTGTTTTAATAGAAAAGCTATTTACACTGTGATTACTTTAAATACAGACTATTTTTTTAGGTAAGTGACCTGGATATTACTTAAATGTATTAGAGTAAGAAGAGAGGGTGGGCCTTTTAACCTTTTATTTGTTGAAGAATATGAAGAAATTTCAAATGTTTTCCTTCGTTTCGCAATTAGGTACTTTTTGTGTTGGTCAATAACATAAAACCCCAATGAAACAGACTGGAGATCGTACTGTAACATTTGAAATTATTCTATGAAACTCATGGAATGCATCAATAAAGCTATTGGAGAAACATAAAAGTGTACCAGGTCAAAAATAAAAATATTCATAGAGTGATATCAGGGATAATTTATACATTTATTCTTCTGACAGCTGTACAGGAATGCATCGTCACAGCAGAAACACCCAACTGAACCCAACCATGACACAACAGCTGTCACAACACATCAGAACTCAACCAGTAATATACAGGCTCAAATCAGCTCAGCCCATTCAATGTTTAACACCATCATGATAATCATCATAATTATAATTATTAATAATATTATTATTCACATAGAACAGTCTCTCAAATATATCTCTGTTCTCAAAGAGCATAAAAATACAAGTGAACTCTTCATTGGGATGAAAACTGGTGGTTGTTTCTGTTGTCTGGGGCAAATCACTGAAGAGTGGAGCCAACTTATTACAGCTTATAGACATGGAGGATGAAACTTCAGGGGTACAAGACTCACAAATAACTGAGAGGTTACTTCTGAACAAACCAGACAGAGAGGGTTTAAAGAGATCAATACCATTAGAGTAGACAGAAAGAAAAACAAAAAACTAAATAATATATAAAGTACACTGCGAAGGCACAGAGATTTCCAGAGTTACCTAATTAGACACAGGTTTCAAAGAAGAAGTAGGTCAGATAAGGGCAACTTCACTAACCGACAGTAGATGGAGCTCTAACAGCTCAAATATCCAGGTCTACTATAAACTATGTGTCTTTTTTTACTGTATGTACGATGTAAAGCACTGAAATATAGGAGTATCTTCTGAAAACACCATTCACTGCAGCAGCACACAGGGATATACCACATGGGTGTGTGTGTGTGTGTGTGTATGTGTGTGTGCCTATTTGCATGTGTTTTTCATTCATTATTTCCAAGCCACCCTTCCACACATGATAGATAAACAGCAACACCACTAGCAATATTTAAAATAATAGAAGTCCCACCAATGTGTGTATGAATGCGTGTGTGTGTGTGCGTGTGTGTGTGTGTGTGTGTGTGTGTGTGCTTGTTTGCATTTCTTATAAATTTATGGACACATCTGTGTTTAGTTTGTCTGCTCAAAATGGGTGGGAAAACTGACTGAAGCGTATAAGCAGGGACTACACACACTCGAAACAACAAAGCCAACGATAACAGCAACGGCACCGACGACAACATGAACAGAGACGACACGCGGGACAGGAGTCCTCCACTCACACAGAGCAGAAAGAGGCTACAATTCATCTGGAAAAAAGGGATTCTGTTTTCAGATTGGTGGACTCGGACAGCAGCTTTTCTTTCTGTGTGCTTTTTAAAAAAATCCCTCTGTTTTCTATCAGGTTATCAATCTGCCTGTCAGACTATTTCTGTGCTTAGGCTTGCAAGCAATATGCTTATCAGATAAAAGGATACGCAAAAAGATTGTGCTTCTCGGTCCACGCAGCCGTCTGGGGCTGGGCAGAGGCATCGTCATGTGGACTGCAGAGGTCAGAGGTTGTGTGGGAGCATTGTCCTTGCAGCAAGAGAAGGAGCAACAAACAGCTCTCCCACTCCTTGGCATCTGCATGAGGATACTCGGGAAGCTCTTACAAAAAAATTTGCACGTCAACATTTAGCCTTGGGAAAGACTTTTCTTTGTACACCTGCACACAGTGAGGGGGGCAGAATGGAGAACCTTGTTGGAAGAAGCATGTGGATGTGAGTTCAGTCCAGCATTGCATCCAGCTGGTCTGCCAAGTCGTCAAACATACTGCCGATGTCATCCAGGATGGAGACTGTTGCTTTTTTGCTGGAAACAGAATTAAGATGGGAAAAATTTATAAGGCTCCACCACTAATACCAGGAATAAAAGCTCCAGCAAAATGTAATTTTTTCTTAACTTAAAATGTCCAAATTTGCTAAATTCATTTGGATATTTTCTACAGTGATCAGACTTTCACTGTAGGATGGAGAGATGGATAAAACGACTTCCTGAGGCTGTGCAGTGACTGTGATCTGGCACACCAAAACCAAATCAATTCCAATGAGAGATGAAAAGACATGAGACAGATAAACCCAGTAGAGATTAGAATCATGGCCCAGGCACCAAAATGCAGGCCGGGTTGGAACAGAATTATTTGCTTGATAGTAGGGGTGGGCATTTATTGTATCATTTATCATTTATTGCAATGAATTTCTTTTAACAATTTTGATTTATTGTTGTCACAATAAATTCCATTTAATGTTTCAAATTTTCCCACATTGTCCTTTCTGCTGGGATTGTTACTTGTACTGTTTTCTCAGCTGTTTCTTCAGTAGAAGCATCAAGAAATATGAAAATACATATTTCCCCTCAAGCCTACTGTGCAGTTTCATGATACAAACACACCTTTTGTGATTGGTGTCCTATTGAAGCGCATTACAAATGGAAATATTTTTCAAGATCATTATTTTTGGGCCTAGTTGTTATGACACAGTCACACCCATACATTTACCTAAAAAATAAGTTACATATAGTTATTAGTGTCACTTTTATTGTTATAACAGTAGTATCACAAAATATTGTGACAAAAATATTGTCACAATATGTTGTCACAATATGTTGTCACAATATGCCCAATCAGGCTTCAGTGGCACATTTAATAAGCCTGCAATGTATACGGCGCAGAGAAAACCAAATGAGAATACCTGATCGTGTTAATCTACTGATTATAATCTGAATTCAAGAAAGTAAGAAAGGAACAGAAGTTAATCAGACAGGAATAAACTCAGCCGCAGTGCTCCACTTGAGCAGCAGTAGAAAAAAGACCCTATCAATCACACGTCCCAGAAGATTTACACTTGACTCACCCTGCGGCTGCAACAAGCGGAGCTGGAAGACGGTAAGTGAAATCTAAAAATGGGACAAGTTACACTGTTTACTCAAATGGTGGTCTAAAAACAGAAGCAGTAACGGGTCTAGGACAAACTCAGGATGGGTCGAGTTGTTTACGCCCAGCAATGCATGACCTTAAATGTGTTAGCAGGACTTTTTGCCATCTTCTTTAGTATTAACAAATTAATTTGCTAACGTCTGAGACAGGTAGGCCAATCCTTGTGAGGTTAGCATCATGTGTGCAGGGATGTTATTGCAACAGCTGTTGGTTGGCAAAGTTATTCATCTCACATAACTTATATGACAATTAAAGTTCAAACTGATGCTAACATGTGCCCCTCTGAAGTTCTTTATTTCTGAATACTCACTCATTGGGTCTGTCCTCCTCTTTGATTTTATGCTCTACAGTGTGCAGAGCTGCAGCCAAGGAGGCACTGGTCTCCTCCAAACGATGCTGAATCATCCCTTCTAGTTCTCCTCCTTCTTCTTGACTCTCTTCTTTTGCTTTCTCTCTCCTCAAAGGCCTCCTTTCCATCTCCTTCAGGTTTTCATCCTCTGCCCTTTTCTTCTTCTCCTCCTCCTGTTCTGTTTTCCTCTGATGCTCCCTCTCTCTTATCCTCTCCTCTTCTTCTCCTGTCCTCTCTTCTTCCTCCTCTGTCTCCCGTCCTCCCAGCAGGTCAATGGAGAGGCTGGCGATGGAGGAGCGGGGAGGTTTGACTGGGTGTGGTGACGAAGTAGAAGGACTCTGGGCCGGAGAGATGGATGTGAGAGGGAGTCCCGGAGAAAGAGAGGGAGCAGAAGGGGTGTCAGGAGCTGGGAGTGGAGCAGCAGCCGGAGGAGAGAAGGGTCTGGGGGCCGGAGTGGGACTAGTAGCAGCTGGACTGGTGGAGGCTGGGCTGGGGCTCGCGGCAGCTGAAGGTACCGCTGCTTTTCCTGGTTTGGGAGCCGTTGGAGGCCCACGGGGTTTTGGTGATACAGGAGGAGGGACACGCTTTGGCTCTGGTCACAGAAAAATGACAAATGAAAATCTGTTATATGCAAAACAAATGTAATCAATTTAAATCAATTCAAGCAGCCAAAGTTTTAAGCACTTTTAAGTGGTCTTACACATTAGTTGTACTCGCTTTCTCGAAGTCTTTCAACATTTATTCCCCCACAAAGAAGTCCATGTGCTTTGAAAGACATATTTTCAGTTATACTGTTAAGGTGCAATCTCATATGACACAAAGTTCATTCAGTCACACTTTTTGTATAAGCCATGAATCTATATCAGACATATAGGAATATATATTCAGCCTTCCAGCTATTGCAACCCTGAATGCTGCCCTAATAGATAAAACAGACCTCAAATTGGTAACTAATCATTCAAATTAACAAATGCTATTTTGGTGTATTTTGCTTATATCTAAATAATATCAATATCATATCTTTAACATACATATACTTGATATATTCAATGTCAAATATAATATACCCAAAACAAAACAGAAATATTTTTGGCCTCAGTTTGTCTAATCTTTAATGTATGTAACAATCTTTTGTTCTCCTCTGTTATTGCACCAGAGAGCAGCATCATTTTAAGGTAACTTTGATATTGATACGATACTGATATTATCGTAGATAGTCTGAAGATACCAGTGTGACATGGTACCTTCATATTTAGGCTGTCAAACTGCTAGCACTCACTTTCACACCTGGGGGAAATAATATCTAAGACTTCCTTTGTCAAACGAAGCGAAAAGCTGACAGTAATGAATCAAGTCTTTCTAAGACCAACTTAACTTTGACAATAAATATTTCAATGAAATCTCATTTCTTACCTGTTGGATGCTGAACAGAAATCCAAAGATAAACACTGAAAGATGTTTGCACACCTAGGTTTGGTTTGATTAGAAACCAAGTTTCAACATTTGCTACATTTTCAGCTGCTGCAGTTCGGATTCACAATGCACTGTGCCAATCAATCAAACCTTTGACCAACTTGTTCCCCACCCTCAGCCGTGGTGGCGCTGTACCAAGAATCACTGAAGGAAAAATCTTAAAAACCCTTGAAGAAGACATTGAGCTCAATTTCCAAATACAGAAATACTTCCTTCTTCAGAAAATGTAAGGAAAAATGGAGTGGCACCAGAGATTAGCGGTTCTGGGGTTTCTCTTTTGTCTTTTGCAAAAAACCATGAGCCATTTTTCCAGTATGCGCTAGAGTTGTGCATTTGGTTCAGTTGTGTTTACCAAGAATGCCTTGTGCTATGTGTACTTCCTGCTTTTGGAGAGGCTTGGTGTTCACATATGATTTAAACCTTTCTAGAGCTCACTTCAACCAAACCAAGACTTACGTTTGCAGGTGGTAGTTTGCTTTTTTGGTCTGCATTACAGTATGATTGCACATTCACACTGGCTAAAATGAACCAGACTTTCTTGGCAAATGAAAGTTTGATTAAAGCAGACTAAACAGAGCTGGTGTGACAGCCAGGCAACTGTTGATCAAAACCACTTAAAAAGATAACATGAAGTCCCCATGAACTCAACAGAGTTGAAAAGAAAATTGAGGCAATTTACAACTTTTGCACAGAGATGTATTTGTGGGTTCTCACCTGGACTCTGTGCTGGCTCAGCATTATCTGGTCCTGGTATGGGGACTCTTCGAGTCGGAGTAGGTGGGTCTGTCTGGGTCTTTCTCAGGGAGACTGTAGAAGGCTTGGGTGAGACCGGTGGCTTCAGAGACTTCCTGGCTTCCATCCACTCACAGGTCTCGCTGCCGGCCTCCGTCCTCTCAGAGGCCTCAGACACTGGCCTCCGCCTCAGCACTACACCCCCGTTCTGCTTTGGCTCGCCCACGTTTTTCTTTGTCCCCTCAGGAGAATTTGATTGATTATTGCTGTGAGTAACAGATTCAGTTTGCTCTGTTGTGCGTGATCTGCATATTGTTTCTGAGCCAGTTATCATGGTTATTACAGTGGTAGCTGTTGATGTGAGGGCTTCAGATTCTGTAGTTGGAGGGCGTGGTTTCCTCCTGAGCGTAGCTGTTGCATCTGTGATCTCAGAGGCTGAGGTGGCAACGATGGAGCGAGGTCGAGGTTCTGGGCGTGGCTTGACAGGTTGTTGAGGTAACTGGTCAGGAGTCTCATCAGGAAGATTTTCAAGTCCAGTGACGGTCCTGCGCCGGTTTGCAACATCATCCTCAGACACTCCCAGACCTCCAGCTCCAGCCTGGCGACGGAGCAGAGGAGGAGTCGCCTAAAAGTCACAAGTCTGTTACTAAAATTTCTCGCATTAGGTTGAAAGTGCAAAATTCCAAGTTTTGACAGACTCACCTGTAGGATGTTGGTGCCACTTCCCACATTTCTTGGCACCATTGATGTTTCCAACATGGCTGCGAGACTGCGGACACTCCCAGAAGTCCCCTCTGATCGCTGAAGGCCAGCAGAGTCCTGAGCTCTTAACGCTGCTCCCAAGCTGCCACAGTCACTGGCTCGCCTCTCTCGATAGGTTGGCAGACCCAAAAGGCCCAAACCCCGTCCTTCACTGTCCCCATCGCCGCCGGTGATGGAAGAACAGGAGCGTTTAGGTGGCGTAGGAGGCCGGCCTTTCCGACGGGGACGGAGGGTGACGGATGACTGGCTGCGGTTAACGGTAACATCATTAGGTGCAGCTGTATCAGTGGAGCTGCTTCGGCACACGGTGGCGTAACGGGAGTCCAATTCTGAGCCGATGAGGCTGTGAGTCCTCCGTCGTTCCTCCTCCTCACAGGGCAGTCGCAACAGTGGTACCAATGGGTCGATGGCGGATGTCTGGGTGGATGGTCTTGGACGAGCCCTAGGGGGCGCCTGCTGGATGCGGGCATGTGGAGGGGTTTGTGGGGGTGTCTGGTTCGGTGTGTGGGGAGGCGTTTGTGAAGACTTGAGACCTGGGCGAGCTTTAGCCAGCGGGCTAGGGGCCCCCTCCCTCAGTTTCCTTGCCTCCCTGCGTGACTCTGAGGAGCTGCTTCCTCCTGGGCTGGAAGGAGGGGAAGTGGGACTCTGAGGAGGCTCTGAGCCACTTCCTCCTCCTTGTAGTTCCTTGAGTTTCTTTACTCCCAACATCAATTTTTTCTGATGTCCTGTAGGACATCAGAAAAAGATGGAGACTTTATTGTAAGTTGAGAACAGATTTACAACGCCTAGAAATGATATTAATAACTGTGCAATCTCTCAGTTTTTCACGCTACAATTAGAAACTTGTGTTTTTCATTAAGATTTTATGTAATACTTCAACCTTTCATAGAACGTAATTATGAAGTGAAAGATAAACTGATGCATGTTGTGTTTAGCCGACTTTAAGCTCCTAAATAAACATTTGAGAAGTCATCTAGTTGGCAAGTGGAGTCTACTTCTATGCAATTTAATTTCTGTAAAGTACAGCTGTTCTGTAAAGTCCTCAGTGGTTTGTTAGATAACTTTAGTAAATAGTTTCTTGAAGACAAAAGAATACAGCAGGCAAGATCAAGAAAAAGTTCTGGTAACATTTAAAACTGGTCACCCAGCCATGAATAGTCACCTCATGCTGCGTTTGCAGTTGTGACAAAACCTTTCCATTTTAGGAAGATGAAATAAAATGCGTTTGTGAAAGGTTCAAAGCCTGTTTTATATCCCAACCCAAAGGCAGCATTAATCAGAGAAGCAGCCATGAGGCCCCTGGTAACTCTGGCAGAGCTGCCAAGAGCCACAGCTCAGGTAGGAGAATTTGTCAACAAGACAATCTTGCACTTTAGAAACCTGGTCTTAATGAAAGAGAGGCATTGAAAGCAATAACATCAGGTCTGTTAGCAGGCCTTAACAAAATGGTGGAATACGTTCTGGTCACATGAGACCCAAACAGAATTTTTTGGCCAATAATCATGACACAGAAATACTCTGTACAGTGCATTGATGGTTGTGACTTGGCAAAATGTGAAAATGTTAAAGGAATAGAAATACTTATATTATTTACTGGTTTACCTAGCTTAGCAATGCCAATCTCCTGCAGGTCTTCTAGGCTGATGTCTGAAACAAAGTCAATGTTTTCATATCCATTCTGGACAAGAACTTGGTAGTACTGGCTGAGACCGAGGTGAGACAACCAGTCTGCCAGGTTGGCCTAAATGAAACAGAACACATAGTTAGTAGGACAGAAATCAAGAAAAACAGCGAGCAAAGTTGAATAAAAATCTTTGAAAAACTCCCCCATAAAGCCTGAAGAACTATTTATGAGGAATGTTTAACATACAGTATTCATATCTCTTGAGCTTTTCCATAGTTTGTCACATTGCAACGAAACATAAATATATTTCATTGCAATTTAATGTGAAAGACCAACACAAAGTGGTATACAACTAGGTAAAAAGAAAATTATACATGATTCTAAATATTTTTTACAAATAAAAAACTGAAAAGTGTGGTGTGAAAAAGTGTTCAGGCCCCCTGAGTCAACACTTTGTGGATCCACCTTTGGCTGCAATTGCAGCTTCAAGTCTTCCAGAGTTTGTTTCTACCAGCTTTGATCCTCTACTACAGTGTTTCTCAACCTTTTTAGGCCAGCACCTCCTTATCCATCATTCAGGTCCCTTATTGCCCCCATCAAAGAAAATGTAAGCTACTTGCACTGATTATTATTTTATGATTAATATAATTACTGTTGCTGTCTTGATTTGTATTGCTGTTTCTGTATTTATCCTTGTAGCGTCTAAAATCCTGTATTTTAGGCTACCGGTTGTTGATTGTTGAAGCGTTGGTCTTACGTGTGCTCTATTAAGAATTCCGGATGCCAGTCTTTGTTTTGTTTTATAATAAAGTAGTTTATTGTTTGCATGTTGTCCATCGCTGCTATTTCCATTGCAAATTCACTTACATTCTGACATAGAATCTTAACCTGAAACACAGTAGAAAACTGTTGCCCCTTCCTATCAACAACACCTGAACATAATCATGCTTGTCCTTAAATAACCCATCCCCCATTAGACACAGAACTCAAATGAAATACGCCCCCTGGTGGCGATAAACACAAAAAAGGCTAAATGGCTCCTACACGCCAGCCCCTAATTGCGTGTGGCAGTAGACGTAGCAATTATCAAACTTAAATTAAAGGAGCCACAAATAAATATATGCCCAATTATACATAACAGGCAACCCAAGTTTACACATTCACTATTCTACCAGTTTAACAGTTCGTAGCTTCACATAACAGACAAATCTTTGTCACAGGTCTTTCAATAATGTTTGTTTTAGTTTGAAGATGAACCACTCGCACCAAACCCTTTTTATCTGGAAAAGTTTTAATAACTTTCCCTAATATCCAAGACCCTCGAGGTGTTGTGGAGTCCATAACTACTATCACATCTCCGGGAATAAAGCACCTTTTTTTCTTTATCCATTTTTGTCGTTCTTGTAATAACGGTAGATATTCTCGAATCCAATGTTTCCAAAGGAGGTCTGAAATGTATTGGATTTGTTTCCACTTTCTTTTAGTGGAAGGCTTGTCTTTGACTTTCAGTTTGAACTTAAACCTGTCTGTCTCTGTGCACCATTGTAAACCTAGTGCTCTGTTTACCGGTAGCTCATCACTGTTCAGATTCAACTCACAAAGAGTCTGGGACATGAGTTCTCCTGGGATACATTGGAGCACTTCTCGGCTGTTGCTAAGCCATTGGGTTAGCGTAAATCCTCCTCTGCTGCAAATAGCCATAAGATCTTTGGCCATGGTAACTGCACTTTCCTCTGATGGCAGACTTTTTAAGAGGTCATCCATGTAAAAGTTTTCGTTGACTGTTAGTACAACATCTTCTGAGAAGCTGGACTGATTATCCTCATAGCAAGCACAGCTCGGTGAGGAGACTGCACCAAATAAGTGGACAGTCATACGGTATTCCTCAAGGTCTTGTTCTAGATTACCTTGAGGCCACCACATGAAGCGTAGAAAGTCCACATGGTCCTCAGACACCTTAACCTGGTGGAACATGGATTTTATGTCTGCCATTAATGCCACATGTTCCTGCCGAAACCTTACTAGAACCCCCACCAATGAGCTAGTTAGGTTAGGGCCCTGTAAAAGCTGACTGTTAAGTGAGACCCCTTTATACTCTGCTCCACAATCAAATACCACACGCAGCTTATGTTTTTGTGGATGGTATACACCATGATGTGGTATATACCACACCTTGCCTTTCACTGCTGTCAGCTGATGTTGTGGAACCCTTTCTGCATGTCCACAATTAATGACATTAGTCAAAGTTTGTGTATTCTTTATAAAAACTTCTGTTCTTTTTGAATTTCCTTTTCAACCCAAGTATGCGCTGCAGAGCAACAGAAATGTTGTTTGGCATTACAAGTTCTTCCCTTTTGAAAGGCAATTTCAGTTTGTAATGTCCATTCTCTAGCTGTGCAGAGCGATCCATTATGTCTAGGAATTTTTGTTCCTCTCTTGACATTTCCTCTTGTTCTGTAAAGGACTTCTCAATGAAGTCATAGTTGTATTGGCTCGTCAGAAGCTCTTCAATTTTATCAACTGTAGTTCTGTTGACATGAACTGAAGGGTACCCATTTTCAAGATCCTTGTAACCTTCTGCTGAAGCATTTATAACCCATCCTAGGAGGCTTCTGATTGCATAGGGCCCTTCACCTCTACTATTAACCACCTCCCAAGGTTCCATTAGTTTAGATGCATTTGTGCCCACTAATAAGTCTACACCAGCCTGTATGCGAGGAAAATTAATGTCCTTTAAGTATGACCATTTTGACAGCTCCTCCTCACTGATGATATTGTCGGTGGAGACTGGCATTTCCTTTTGAGTAAACACAATGGGAAGCTGATAGAAATGGCTTCCATTTATTTCTGCAATCTCCAGCCCTTTAATGATAGAGGTCGTCATTGTTTTACTATGACCCATTGTCCGGAGATGAATCTGAGCCTTTCGACCTTGAATGTTAAGTTCGTTAAGAAGTCTTTCAGAGCAGAATGTATCAGTGCTCCCTGGATCCAGAAAGGCATACGTTTTAATGATCTTAGTTCCCTTTGAACTTTTCACTTTCACAGGCAGGATGGGAAGAATCCCTGTATGGTGGCCAGCCCCAGTATGACCACAAGTAGAGGAAGTTTTACAGCCCTTTGCTGCTTGATCCAACTCTTTCTGATGGGGATTTTCCTTCTGTTTAATGTGCAAAATGCTGGGATGCTTTTGGTTACAGTGTTTGCAAGCGATGCGCTTATCACAATTCTTGCTTAAATGTCCTGTATCCAAGCAACCAAAACATAAACCTTTGTTTTTTATAAAGTCTAGTTTTTCCCTGTGTGACTTCTTTCCTAATTGTCGACATTGTTCCAATACATGACCATCCTGTTTACAATACAGACAGGATGAATAATTTGATTTGTTAACAACAGTTACTTCATTTTTGAGAGACGGCATGTTACAATCATCCTTAACAGAAACATGGGTGACAAAACTGTTTCTTTTAAACTGTGACTTTATTTGAGGTTTGCTAGGTCTTATGATTCCCTTAGCAGGTTGTAAGTCTTGTATATCTCCAAAAATCGGATCAGAGATGATCTTAATCTGGTGTTCAATAAAAGCAACAATATCTCTGAAACCTGCTCTTTGACTAGTTCTCTCAAAAATCTCATTTGCTTTTGTTCTCCATTTTTCTCTTAGTTTAAAAGGAAACTTTTGAACCAAGATTTTCATGTTAGCTGGCATGCTTAACTCATCCAAATACTGCAGTTCCTCCATTGCATTGCAGCATTCACGAAGGAACAGTCCAAATGCCTTTAATGCTATAGCATCTTCACCTTTAATGTTGGGCCAACCAGTGGCCTTTTCCATGTAGGCTGCAGTAATATTAAATTCATTGCCAAAATGTTCTTTTAAGAGTTGCTTGGCCACAGTGTATCCTCTTTCTGCAGTCATGTGAAGGCAACTACGTACCAGGTCTCTTGGTTGCCCCCTGGTGTACTGTTCAAGGTAGTACAAACAGTCTCCTTTACAACTGGTCTTTGCTTCCACACAATGTTCAAAGGCTTTCATAAATGAGTTGAACTGTAAAGGATCTCCATCATAAATGGGAATTTCTCTGTGTGGCAGTAACTGGCTTGTTTGCATTTGAACCAGAAGAGTTGTTATGTCATTCTGCTGTTTCAATACATTGTAGAGGTCTCCAGCAGACGGATTTTGATTTGATGGAAGCAAACTGTTTTGAGTGGTAACATTGGGATCGGATAAAATAATAGAAGCTTTAGAAGTTTGAACAGCAGGGCGAGCCGTTTGTGACACCAAAGAATTGAAAACAGTGTCATCAACCTGGGGTGGAATATGCTGTACATAAGCCGTGTATAGATCTGACTCAACCTCTTTATCCAATAGCAGTCCTGCATCTTCTTGAAGCTTTTTTGCAGGTTTGGTAACCAACTGTGAAGTTTGTGAAAGGAGTAAAGTAGGTTTGATCTTGGGTCTAGCACCTTTTCTAACATATGAATTCATTCCATCAGAACGCTTAGATGTAATGCTGCCTTTAGTGCTGCCCTCTAGAACCATTAGCTTGGCGTTAGCAGCAGCTATTTTGGTGTCCATCTCAAGTTCTTCCTTTCTTTTCTTTAACAGGTATTCCTGCTCCTCCAGCGCATGCTTCTCCTTTAAAGCAGCTGCACATGCCAGGAGTGCAGCCCTTTCTGCTTCTGCTTTTATTTGTTCAGAAAGTGTTGAAGATTTGCTGGTTGTTGTAGAAGAACCCCTTTGACTCCCAGTCTTTCTAAAAGACCTTAAAGAAACATTTGAAATGCTGTCATGAGGTTCAATTTGTAGCTCCTCCTCCCTCATAATCAAGCTACCACTGGCAGCTTTTGTTTCAGCTTCATTATCATTTTTACTTTTATTTTCTCTAATATCGTCAGGCACACCGACTGAGCAACCCTGAGCCTCAGCCAACCATTTATGAGTAGAAGTAACAAAATCATGAACATTCAACATTTTAGCTTGAAACCATGTATCATGCTTTTGTGTTTCATCTACCGGCAATAATCTCAACAAACCCTGGTGTACCTTTTGTATTTCATTATATAAACCTAAATACCTTTTAAATTCTCCCTTAATGTCATTCAGACACCCTTTGTCATTTTTCAACACTGTAATAGTTTGTCTTAATTTTGTGAGCTTATTTAACTTTGTTTTTCTCTCACTTTCTAAGTTACTGATTTTCATCAACAAAGCTTTGCCTGTTAATTTCACTTGTCTTTTTTCAGCTTCCCTCTGAGAACTTTCCTCTTCACCCATAATGTTATGTTGACCCTCCTGATCCAGACCAACATTTTCCTCTTCTGCCATAATGGCCGACAGTTTTCAGTTAATTTGGTCGCAAATTGTAGATTGTTTATTTATGGAGAACTCTCCTTTTCTTTTAAGCAGTCTTCAGTCTGCTACCAATGCATTGGATTTAAGCTTGGACCTTTGTGTGCACAAATGATGGCCATTCATAGATATCAGCGCTGACCCACATACCCCAATGATGCGTTGGCCGGCATTGATGATCTGCGTCCCGATGTCCTGTTACGAATCCTTGTGGCTCCAATAGCTCGATCCATGCAGCTCTGTTCCAAGCGTGCAGCGTCGTTTGCTCCTCTGCGGCTCCAGTTCAGACGTCCGGTGACCCGATCGCTCCTGTGCGGCTCCAGTTCAGACGTCCGATGTCCCGTTCGCTCCTGTGCGGCTCCGGTTCCGATGCCCGGTGTCGCGATCGCTCCTCTGCGGCTCCGACGCCCGGTGTCGCGATCGCTCCTCTGCGGCTCCGACGCCCGGTGTCGCGATCGCTCCTCTGCGGCTCCGACGCCCGGTGTCGCGATCGCTCCTCTGCGGCTCCGACGCCCGGTGTCGCGATCGCTCCTCTGCGGTTCCGACGCCCGGTGTCTCGGTCGCTCCTGTCCGGTTCCGACGCCCGGTGTCTGGGTCGCTCCTGTCCGGCTCCGACGCCCGGTGTCCCGGTCGCTCCTCTCCGATTGTCCGGCGGCTCCAATAGCCTGCTTCGGTGCGACCTTTACTTTGCGGCTTCGTGCAACCAAACGCAGAAGGATCGGTGGTTCCTCCAAACGAGGCAGTTTTCTACCTAAATGTAGCGTCTAAAATCCTGTATTTTAGGCTACCGGTTGTTGACTGTTGAAGCGTTGGTCTTACGTGTGCTCTATTAAGAATTCCGGATGCCAGTCTTTGTTTTGTTTATAATAAAGTAGTTTATTGTTTGCATGTTGTCCATCGCTGCTATTTCCATTGCAAATTCACTTACATTCTGACATAGAATCTTAACCTGAAAACACAGTAGAAAACTGTTGCCCCTTCCTATCAACAACACCTGAACATAATCATGCTTGTCCTTAAATAACCCATCCCCCATTAGACACAGAACTCAAATGAAATACGCCCCCTGGTGGCGATAAACACAAAAAAGGCTAAATGGCTCCTACAATCCTCAAAAATCTTTAAAAGCGAAACGCATTACTGAACTATTAGTTTCCAGAGAACAAAAAAAAAGTCACGTGAATAGAAATGATTTTTAAAGGTGTCTAAGAAAAATTTAATGGACATTCAACTCACACTTGGTAGACCTATCAGCAGCCAATCAGAGTGGAAAGAAAATATAATATGATAATGTTTTTTAGATTTTGTTCCAAGGCTTTATGAAGATCCTAGTTCTAAAAAATGTGAATTCTTCGACTATTTTTCTGATGGGTCAGCCTTTAAAGGATTAATGCCTGAGTTGTGTTCATGGTAATTATTTCAGACTTTTTTATGCTTTATCTTGTAGGTGGTGAAAACAGAGTATTTTGAATAAATATGATGGTGACACACAGGTGGGTCTGGATAGTTTTGCTGACTTTGTCTTTAAAATATTTATTTATTATTCTGATGTTTCTGCTATTTTTCCTCCAGGCTGGAGAAACAGGCATTCTTCTGTTGGTTCATGTGCTTCTTCCTACGTCCAACGGCCACAAGAAGAATCCAAAACAGCTCATGTCAAACTGTGGACCATGTTGTCAGATATGTGCAGGTATGTGGTCATTATTCTAATGATCCTACTTCTTTTGTAGAAGCACTTTCTCATTTGCTTAGTTTGCTATTTGAATGTAGCTGTACTATATATAGTTAATCATTTTTATTATTCGTCTTCTTAGCATTTTGTCAAAGATGGCAGCCAGTGTTGAAGCCTTCCTCCTGCATGTTGGTGAAAACAAGAGCAGCAACAAAGACACTTCACCATCAGTGCAAAGTATCATGAATTCCTCTACAACTTCTGTACATTAATCAACCTACGGTTTTCAACATTGATGGAACTTTTACATACTTGTGGCGATGAATATCCTTGATTAATTTTGCCTGGAGTGGACACTTTTCATTATGACGATCATTTAAATGTATATTGTGTCAATAGGAGGATTCGTTTGATGTTTTTCCAATTAAGGACTTGGTTTATTACAGTCCCTATGGAAAGCAGTTTTCTGAAATATGTGGGAAAGAAAACATAGCAGATTGCCATCCTGTAGATCTTTGCTGTATATTGGTATCAGTGCTCTTTGATGATGTTCTTGTTTTGAAATACAAGTAGATTCAAACTGTGACTTATGTTGGCGTTTTTGTAGATTCAAGTTACATCTAATGGTTTTTTTTTAAAGTGAATGTGATGATTATTGACTGCCAGTAGTATGTTTTTTGAAAGTTTTATTGGCTCTAGTGACTTTTATTTGACAGTCAATTGACAGGAAAATGGGTAATGAGAGAACGGGGAGAACATGCAGCAAAGGTCTTCAGGTTGGGAAGCAAACCTGCGACGGCCGCGTTGAGGACTAAGGCTATAGGCTCTATATACATTCACTGTTAGGTCTATTTTAGTTCCTAATCTGCAAAGAATCAACCAGAGTCACAAATAGCTTTTCTGCAGAAGAGGGAAGTTTGAGTCAGACTCAGAGAACCGCCGTCAAAACCTGTCTGTGGTCAACTCCGCTGACTCTCAGTCCACAACTGCCTTTTATTATGATTACAAGGAAAGAGGTTGGGCTTTTTCACACAATCGGATCAAATACCTTTACTACAAGATGATCTGGAACCTTCTGTGGACATGCCCTTAAAAGGACACGAGGCTGACCGTTACCAATCAGTTTCACAGGAAGCTGATAAAAAATCAGTTAATGACCACAGCAGCTGAAGACAAGTAAATGCTTCCAACCCCCAAGCAAACATCCAAGAAAAAGAGTTAATAATGTACCACAAAAGAAAAAAACTAAGTAAAAATCACACAGAATAATAATATGAAAACATAACCATTCAAATAAATTCATAAGTAAATAACCCTAGATAATAATTCTTCTAACATTCACAGTGTTAACATTTGACACTACACACTAGTGTTAGGTAAATTCAACACTTATGTGTGTTAAATTACAACCACTGAAAGTGTTGGTTCAACTCTATCACAAATAACACTTTCAAAATGTTACTTTAGCCAATCAAGAGTGGAGCAATATAGACCAATATAAAGTATTAATTCAACTCTTTAGGAGTTCCAGATTTGCTGTGCTGGTACTACCGCTGCATACTGGATCACTTACAGCACCGATGGTAACTATAAAGTGAACGCTCTCTATCATGGTATCATCCATGGAAGGATTTCCATTTTTCCGATGGACACACAGTGAGGGTATCATGATTTTTGTGATTACATGTGTATAAGAGCGATATTCCGTTGTCCTTCCATGGAAGCGGGCAGCATCCAGATGAACATTAAAACATTTCTCCTATTTTAATTTAAAAGTCGTGTCAATATTGCTTCTTCAACAAAACTACATCACTGCTAAAATATATGTATAAAAACACTCAATAAAACATAAAATATTTGAAAATCAGACACCAGACAAGTGAATCACAGCACCGTCATCAGTTGGTGTAACGCTGAACTGATGCGGTGAAGCTACCAGTAGCAGGTGAAGCTAACAAACACTGAAGAGAAGAAGAGCTGCCGTTGATACAGTTGCAGCCAAGCATGTTTTAATGTTACACAATACAGTTTTAGTAAGTTGCTCAAAGTCTAAATTGGTATTGTTGTGCATTTAAGGTGTAAATTTGACCTTAGAGCAAACGACCCCCAAAGGAATCGCAGCGCCCCCCTTTTGTAAATTTTTCTGCCAGCACCCCCTGCGTCCCCTGAACACCCAGTGGAGGCAGCTACCGCCTCGTTGAGAAACATTAATCTAGTGACTGAAATTTTTGCTCATTATTCTTCTGCAAAATTCCAATTCAAAAATACTTTATTGATCCCAAATGTGACAGACTGTGACCTGTCCAGGGTGACCCCGCCTCTCTTTTGGTGAAGATAGGCACCAGCACACCTCCTGACCCCACTAGGGACAAGAGTGTACAGAAAATGGATAGGTGGGTGATCCCAAAGGGAAACATCTCAAGAGAAGAGAAACATCCCAGAGCATGATGCTGCCACCACCATATTTGACAAAGAGGATGTTTTGTTCAAGGTGATGTGCAGTGTTAGCTCTTTGCCACATATATCATTTTGCATTTTGGCCACAAAGTTTGACTTTGTTCTGATCTGACCAAAGATCATTCCACATGTTTGCTTCTCCAACATGGCCTCTAGTAAACTGCAAACAGGACTCCTTGTAGTTTTTGTTCAACAATGGCTTTCTTCTTGCCACTCTTCCATAAAGACCACATTTGTGCAGTGCATCACTAATAATTGCCCTGTGGACAGATTCCCCCAGCTGAGCGGTGGATCTCTGTGTTTGAGTCACCATGGGCCTCTTGGCTGCATCTCTAATCAGAACTCAGCTGGCAGTCTAAGTGGATGGCCTTGTCTTGGTAGGTTTATAGTTGGACTATACATTTTCCATCTCCAGATGATGGATTATGCAGTGAAATGTTCAAAGCTTGGGAAAGCTTTTTATAGCCCAAGTCTGTTTTTAGCTTCCCAAATCTTCTCCTCCATTTGTCTACTGTGTTCCTTGGACTTCATGACAATGTTTGCTCCCCAATATTCTCTTAACCAACCTCTGAGAGCAGCTAGATTTCAACTGATATTAGATTACACATAGGTGGAGTCTGTTTAATCATTAACAGTCAACAGGTAACTTCTGAAGGCAATTGGTTTAACTCAGAGAAAGAGGGGCTGAATACTACATAGATGACACACAGCTCTACATTACGATGTCACCAGGAGACTCTGAATCCATCCAATCACTGAACAGATGCTTAGAACAGATAAATGTGTGGATGTGCCAAAACTTTCTCCAGCTGAACAGAAACAAAACTGAAGTTATCTTTGGACCTAAAGAGGAACGATCTAGAATTATAGATCTAGAGTCAATGCACAGTTATTACAACTAAAAACCAGCAATCAGCTGCGAGTAGTGATGGACTCTGACCTGAACTTTCAGAGCCACATAAAGACAGTTACAAAGTCGGCCTTCTATCACCTGAAGAACATTTCCAGGATTAAAGGACTAATGTCTCAGTCACATCTAGAGAAACTCATTCATCCATTTATCTTTAGTCACATTGATTACTGTAACAGCATCTTCACAGGTCTGTCCAACGAATCACTCCTCCAGCTGCAGCTGATCCAGAATGCTGCTGCTGATGTTCTCACTAAAACCAGGAAGATAGAGCCCATCAGCCCAGTTCTAAAGTCCTTCACTGGCTCCCTGTAGCTCAGAGAATAGACTTTGAAAAACTGTTGTTAGTTTATAAATGAGTGAACAGCTCAGCACCACAATACATTAAAGATCTGCTCCAGACCTCTCAGGTCTTCTGCTTCTGGTTCTGCTCTGCAACAACCAGAACCAAACATGGAGAAGCAGCGATCAGCTTCTATGTACCACAAATCTGGAACAAACTTCCAGAAAACTGTTAAACAGCTGAAACACTGAGTGCCTTTAAATCTGTACTAAAAACCTACCTGCTCAGAGTTGGATATGAAACATAATCATGAAACATTAATCAACAATCTGATGTGCAAAATATTATGTTGTTGACTTTGTATTTTTGTGTTTTTATGATATAAAGCACTTTGAAATGCCTTGTTGCTGAAATGTGGTATACAAAGAAAATTTGATTTTTGAATACTTTTGCACACTGCACTTTCATTTTTTATTTGCCAGAAATGTTTTGAATCATGTAATTTTCTTTGTACTTCACATAAAATTACAATGAAATATGTTTATGTCTGTAGTTGCAGTGTGACAAAATATGCAAAGTATGGTACGAATACTTTTTCAAGCCTCTTTAGCTTCAAGAAAGTTTGGATCTTCCAAAATAAAGGGTAACCCTAACCCTATATTAAATGTGATTCAAACTTAAGCACAATACTTTTGCTGCCAAAAATTCACACAGTCCTGGAAATGCCTTACAGGTTTGTGGTCAAGCAGCCAGCCTGTGGAGGGCACCTTGCTGATTTCTGACAATAACTTCTTTCGATGTCCAGGCTTTATAACACCAATTGCTGTCAGGTCCTGAAAGAGAAACGTATATGGACACATCAGGTGCTCACCACTAGCACTGCTGGAGTTTTTTCAATTATATAGAAATGATCTGATGCTAGTTTGACATTACTACATGAGTTGCATGTAACATGTCTCCTAGAACATTTTGGTAAGTGTAAGCACCAGTGAGTGTCCACTGCCTTTAGTCACATGGCTGTGTCTGCTTCAGCACTAATCGGTGAACATTTGGACAACTACATTAAAACGACATGGAGATGAAAAAACTAAATTTATGATTGGAGAAAATCAGCTTGTGCATCCATCTAATTTTCAATCTCTATGCAAAAGATTTGTTCCTAATAAAGCTCTGTATCTGTGTGTATTTATGTCAATTATAGTGAGAAATAATGCTTAGTGTTTTCAAAACAGTCACACAGATTGAAGGAAAACATAGCGGCTGCTGAGAGCTGGTGGCACTACATAGTCAAATATATATAAACAGATTTTGTTTCCCTTTGTGTTTGTTGCTGAAGCAAAGAGAACTGCAACATTATGCAAAATTATTTGCATTTTCTTGCATCTGCTGAACTTGAGGGGACTAACTGCATCTGCAATTTGTTCTCTGAAATCCTCCTCTTCATGCAGAGTAAAAGTTAAGCAGTTAATATGTGCTGCCAAAGCAGACTGGATGATCTGAATGTGTAGGAACAGGCAGACAACTGAAGAATGGCTGACACAGACAGAAGACCCATGATGGTCCAACTCCAGAATGGACTGATGAAGAGGTCATGACCTTACCTCAGGGGTCATGCGGCTAATGGTGTCTAGATCATATCCTGCAGTGAGGAAATGAGTGGTGTAGAACTGCAGCTGAAACTCTCCCAGCCACGTCACCACAGCCTGCTTCTACAACACAAACCAAAGACACTGCTGGAGCACTGCAGAGTTCCTCTAACGTTTTCAGGCTGAGGACCACTTAACCTGAAATCGCCCCGCGATAACACATCTTAATATATAATGCAACCTGAAATGAAATTATTAGTCTCTTAACTCATGCCCTGTTGTTTTCTTTGTTCATCTGAATGAAAAGAGTGATGCTGTTTGGGAAATGTGACTGGCCACAACAAAGCCATGAACACGTCTACTTGGCCATTTTCAGTTATTTCCAGATTGTGAAAATGAGGAGTGAAAGCTTTCTAATGATGTCAAATACATGGAAATAAAAACAAGTTTTTCAATACTACCAAATGTTGTGTGCATTAATAACCTTTAGGGCTATTTGTGAGTTAGAAGCACAATTAAAGAAAAATAGACCTGAGTTGTTTAACAGAGACAAGAAATGCAATCACTAGTGAACATCAACACTCAGTAGCTATGATTCAGCTTCTTCTGATCATAAGACATTCAAGGCGTTGTTTTCTTTCCACCGGTATCTGCAGCTTTTCTTTTTAATGAGCCATTAAAAAAACCTCCATGATTGTTAAAGTTGCAGTATGTAACTTTTATAAAATATATGATTTTTACATTTTTAAACCACTTTTCCATCATTAATTTTGACACAATCCTTTGGTATGCTAATTGAGTTAATGTCGGTTCACATGCAGTACCTCCAGACCACTAGGGAGCGCCCACTGACCATCAGTGGTCTGGGGACCACAGTTCAGATACTGCTCTAAAGCACAGGAGACACTGAAGTGAAAAGATGCCCTCTATGTAGCGATTATTCAAGATCAATCTAATCCTTAGATTAACACTTTAGCTTCACTAGTGACTTATATCTTCATTCTTGAACACACAGCAGTTTTCAACCCTCAGTTTCAGCTGTC